>NC_134460.1:70757498-71019998 GCF_047948215.1 Lycorma delicatula
TCATAAATTGTCATGACAATGAATAAAATAAATTAATAAATCTTAAAACAGATTAAAATAAATAGTATATTTAAATAAAATGTCGATATTTAATTTAATGTTCACCCTTTTTAAGAAAATATGATTTAGAATGTAAACCATTTAGAATACAGTTATAATCGCTAGCGATTTTTATTTTTATCAGACGACTGAGAGTTCAACAGACGATGGAGCTTTTTTTATAATCATTCTCGTGTAAAGTAGCTGAAATATTACGTAGCTGAGAGTAGGAAATATTAGATTGTTTTTTTCACGCTGGTATAAAATAGAGTCAGGTTAAAGATATTAAAAAAGATAATCTTTTAAAAAGTTTTTCATAGATTTTTTTTTGGGAAAAATTTCAGTAATTTAATAAGTTTGAGTAAGATATTTGAAAAGTGGTTGTCAAATAGGATAAAAAATCCTCAGTAGTGATAATTTTTTATTATTATAATAAAGCGAGTCATTTAGGTATGGTAAAGATACAACGCGTCAAGAATAACTAAATCAATACATCTTAATAACGTATATCACTGAGAACATAATACAGTACTACTTGGTACCTAATGAGGAACGCTGTTCTATTAAACACACACCAACGAGTCAGTCTTGTAACGATACAGCTAGAACACCAAACTTTTAAATAAAAATTAATTATTTCGTATTTTATCAAAAACTTGTATTGATAATGGTTTTGTGCTCACAGCCAATCATTGTACAAACATATATTGACATCATATGTTTTTCATATAAAACTAAGCTTATTTAGTCACCGTTTGAAAAATGGATTACCTATATACTTTAGAGATTAGTTATTAAAAATTAAAAAATTATACAATTTATCACGAAGTTCTCCCGGGACTTTCATAGCTTATTATTCGTGAAAATAATGGAAAAAGTTCATACAAATGTATGAATGTATGAACGTTTTCCTCCTAAAATGCTACGTTCGCGAGTTATGGCTAGTGAAAGATTTTGCTCGGACTTTGGCTACCCCCGTGAAATGAGGTCGTACTGAAATTTTTAGGACGTTAATTAAGGAGCAGATTTAGTGATTTCTTATTTTTTTAGATCTGAAAAATCTAATAAAATCGGTTCCAGAACCGTATCAGCAGTAGGTTACTGTAACTTGCAAACGAAGCATTTTAGAACATATATTTGTATGAAATGTTTCGATTATTTTCACGATTAGAATAAGGTACGAAAGTTCCGGTAGAACTTCGTGACACGTTTATATGTGCAAATAATACTATGATTTATCATTATGTAACTAACTTACAGTTAGTACATAATGACAAATTTTTGAATGTTAATATTAATTACTGAAAAACTATTATGACTTTTTATATACTACCACATACATTACGTTTTGTATAATATAAACCAGCGTTGCTAAGTACAGAACAAATAAAATATCATTTTCTGTTATTATAACGGCCATAAAATAAAAATATATTAACTTTTAATTGTATCATGTCGGTATGAAATAATTCATTGCCTTAAGGTCTATTTTTAATATTACTCGGAATATACTAAGGATTCCGGCTCCTTGCTATATGTGGATGTTTAATAATAAGTTGCGCATGCTCATACAAGCACTCTTAGCAATTCAGCCGACCTGTACTTAAATGTAATATAAAAGCTTGATACTTTTTCATAAAATACTTACTTTAAAAATAGATCTAAATAAATATTATATTACAGCTAGCTTATTATGAGATTTTACCAACAAATTAGAATTCAATAGCATTCCGGCAATCTGGTAATAAAATAGTTCTGAATAACTAATATTTAATGATTAGTCTACAATGTTTACAATTAATGAGTAATAAATTTATATCATAAATAGAAAGTAACTTATGTTTGTAATTTATTACTAACAAACTAGTTTTTTCTGTTTCGTAAAATGTATTATCTATCATTCTGACTGCATTCTTGAATTGCATTACATTTTTGGTTTTTCTGTTGATGCAATATTAAGAGAAGTTATTTTATTTTAAATACATATTTTGTACTAATACTTTGCGAGTAATTACCTTACCGATAAGTTTGTCGTTTATTAATTCGCTTCATATTAACATTTAAATGATTATCTTATTTTACGTTCCAATCTTTTTTTTCTGTATATCATTTAATTACTAAAACTTATAAAAAAAACTAAAAACTAATTTACGTTCGTTTATTTTTGGAAAATAAGAAAAATTGATTAATTATTATAATGAAGAAGTAAATTTGAAGTGATATTTGAAAGAAAAGATTCTTTTAAAATAAATACTGTAAAAAAGGATAAGTACAAAAATATAACAACATTAATTAGATTACATTGTGGACTATAAATTTATAAGACAGTACGAGTATGGCGGTTAATGATTTTCTTGCGAGATTGTTTTAAATATTTAATCAGATTTTTACATTTTTACATTTATTTAATTTTATGACATATTATAAGGAGTTATTTTTCATTAATAATCATTTTTTTTCACTTTTGACATGAAAATATCTAATTTCTCTTTTTAGTGAGAAACAATTATTTATTAGACAATTAATAGAATAAATTTCTAGAAATTTTCTTTCGCAAGAGTTTAAAGTTGTAGAGTGTAAAGTCAAAAATTAGTAAAAAAGGACACTTCCCTATGACTTAAGGTTTTTGTTCAGTTTTTCTAAAAACAAATTTTAGTAATTAAGATTACTAAAATTAAGATTATATATATATATGAGAGAGAGAGAGAGAGAGAGAGTGAGAGAGAAAAGAGATGAGTAAAATAAAACCACCCTTATTTTTACTTTTCTGACAGCATAACTCTATAGCTATGCTACAAGAAGCAAAGTATGGTAAATCAAAAATGGAATATGGGTTTTTAGTATTTCTCGACTTTTCATGACCTTGGGATCCAAAAAAACAAACAAAAAGGCAATATTGGGGCAAGGGCAGCCAATCAAATTTTAAAAATATTGATAGTTTTGAAGTTTTTAAAACATTTTTTGGTTTATTTTTATGTATCATTATTTTTCCACCATATAAGAATAAATAACCGATGCCAGAAAGGTATTACCATTTTTTTTATTCAGCTTTTTTTTAGAAATTTAATATATTTCAATCTCGTCCTAGTTAAAAATAGTCTAAATAAAAAAGTCTATTATTTTTCTCTTTTAACCCTGGATATTGGTTTGTAATTTTGATTTTAACACATTTAATATTTTGCAAATTGAACGGTTTCAGATTTAAAATCCATTATAGAAAGGCGATAATAATAATACGTCCAAAGGATTTCGAAAATAATCTTATTAAAAATCGATGATTGTAGGTAACCTATTCTGAATAAATAAAAAAATTCTTGAAAACCTTTATTTTCTTTTTAATAATTTAGTAACAATAATTAATAAATCAAAGTTAATGAAGTACAAATAGATTCTGCCTTACTGTGAGAAACTATTATAATTAGAAAAATTAATAGAATTTATTTATATCCTAATCATTTTACGTATATATATATATTTAACAATTACAAAGGTCTGTTATATAATAGTTCGTCTCCAGGAATATTATATAATGGGAATCAAATACAATGTATTCATCACCATTCACAGAAAAATAAAATGACAAACAAAACCGTCAGTAATTATGAAAAACGTGAGAAAGGTATAACGGTATTGGTTCTTATGATCTTAATAAGTACGTTCATATAAAACTATATTCCCACCGCTACCCAAATGACAAACAATATTTATTTCATCAGTAGAGAATCTCTTACACGAAAATATTAACATATATACAATAACTCAAGTAATAGACAATACCTTTATTCTGTAACTAAAAGTTTATCTAAATGATACAAAAACCTAATATTTTAATTAATAGTTGATCTATTTTTATAAAAGTTAGTATGAGTAAATTAATAACTTAATAAGCGCAAGAGGTTTTAATATTTTATTTTTAAAGTCAAATTTAATTTGGTAGCTTCATTTAAAAAAAAAAATTGGGCAATAATTTGTCGATCTTGATTTAAACGACCAATTATTCAGTTATTAGTGGGACCATGAATATTAATATTGAATTTAAAATAATAACGATAACTTGTGTAAATAAGTGATTTTAGCTCTAAAGTTCAGAGCTACAATTAATTAAGTTTTGGATTTTATTACTATTAAATGGTCACATTAAATTTGTTGTAGCACTATAATTATATAATATGCACTCTATACTACATAGTCTTACGCTAAAGTTACGGGATAGATTTATAATCGATCAAAACTTAGCTGATTTTTAATAAACTAGCAAATAACAAGTTTGAATTTTGAAAATCGGAAGATTTGTTGCGAAGATGTAACAACATTTCCAACTATCCGTGATCTGTAAGATCGAGAGTGTACCTAATGCTTGCAAAAGTTAACCTTCAACCTACTAACAAATACCCCATTTGAATTCTAAAAATCAGACGATTTTTTGCAGAGATATTATAAGGGCACCCCACTGCACCTCCCAAAATAGTACAACATGCTCCAGGGGTACCATTTTGGGGAAAATCCGATTTTTACCAGTTGATGGTGATGATTGGTCTAGCCTCGCACGAGGTGCTCGCATCACCCCACCACTCACATGCAGTCTCCACAGATAGCCCATTTTTATTAAACTTTTTTTTTAAAGTTATTTAATAAATTTAAAAATATTATTTTTGTAATACTATTCATTCGACAAATTCGAATCATTCAGTTCAAATCCGGCTCACATAGTGATAGAGACTCACAGTTCATTAATTTAATTCATTAAAATTTGTATTTCAACCGGCAAATCTCCACTACTACATCTCATCTCACTATTATATAAAGAGAGGAAATGAAATATATATTCTTCGAGATAAAATATATCTAAAAACCTTCTCTATTTTGCTAAGAAACATGGATAAAAATTTGGTTGCAATTAGTTGAATAGTTTTTGTTTTTGTTTATCTCGATCAAACAAAAACCCTCTTCCTCTTTATATAATAGTATGGATATCAAGTTACGTGTAGGTGCATACACAAAACAACTGTATTTCAACTCGATTCCTTAGTCAAAAGCAGTGGATGAGCTCTTATGATTTAATAATCGATTAGCTGACGCTCAACTGATGTAGTTCCACAAAATCTGATGAGAGTACGCAGGCAGTCCACAGTTTTATTGATGTAATGTTCAGCTGCCCACCTTCCAGCAAAGCACGTGTACCTAACATTAAATTATTTATTTTAAAATTCTTTACAAATAACTTGTGAAGTCTGTTTAGTAGCACTGAAACACTACATTCTAGATAAATAATACGTCTAAGAATTCGACTATTGTCCGTCCGATGTTAACATGACCTCCAGATACTTAAATTCATTTACACATCGAGTGATTTCCTTTACCACTAATAGGTTCTTTTATTCTCCTTTGAGCACCAAATACATCGCCTTATCCATATTTATTTCTAGGGTCATACTAAGATCAGACGGAAGAAACTGATAATTTAAATAAATTCGAGAAGAGAAATCTATTATTTGGTAACTGTATTCTGTTCTTTGGAACCCCAGCTTATCGAGAAAAACGAAAGTTTGCTTAATTTATAAAAACTAGAGTTACATGCAATATGGTTTGGAAATGATCAAAAAACCTGAGAAGAGGAATCGCAGTGATATGACATTTTGGAGAAGATGTCAGAGAACTGTGATGGATCTTGTAAGTAACCAAAGAATTAGGGAAGAAATGGGTATACACTCGTCGTTAGAGCTTTCCGCTGAAATGAAACAATTTGTATGGTATGGGGACATGCACAGAATGCTTGATGATCGACTGCCATGACACATTTTGAGGTGGACCCCGCATTGTAGAATGAAAAGGAGAAGGTCAAGAAACAGGTAGAAAGAGGCAGTGGATGAAGCAATACAGTGTGAACAATTAAATAATAAAGACATTTTTGATTAAAGGAAAATGAAGAACGAGTAACTAGCTGAATAGCTGAACACCAGCAATGGATAAGTAAGTAATTTAATTTGAATAATTAAAAAAACCATTAATAATTCACGATATAGAAAAATTCATATATTTAAAACAATGTTTAAAGTCTAATAGAGTATACTTAAAGTTTATTTTTTCAAAATATATAGTAATGAAAGCAATTATACTTAAAATTTTGAACAAATAAGCAACTATTAAAGAGCACAGTACACCTCAAAACGATTAGACGAGTAGATACTGTGTATCTACGAATTGCGATTTCTAATCGAGTAAAATGTTTAGTCGTTAACAATAGCTTTTCAAAAGTAATTCAACTAAACAGTCTAGACGATAAATATTTTGTAATATAACCCTGACTTTACGTATTAACATATCGTTTCAATTATTATTTTATAGAAAATCTCATTTAAGGAAATTATTTTTTAAACTTCTGTAATACTTAATTTTTAAACTATACGAACAGTAAAAAGTGTATTCTTGTCAAATAAAGGTAAGATAAAACGTTATGAGGTTTATTGCTAACAAAAACTGAGTTATGTAAGCAAAAAAAAAAATCATTAAAATTGCTTGAATAAAATTATCTAAACAGAGATTAATTCTGACATAAAACTAAGTTCAGGGATGCAATAAAATAAAAATAAATTAATAATGATAAATGCTAGTGAAATAGGATACTTGATTATACAGCATGTATATGTCACTATTATATTGATTTATAATTGTGAAATTATGAAGAAGATTCGTGATAGTAGATACACGTGTGGGCGCTTAGAATTGTGAATACGTGGGCGATAATTGCTGTTGTAGAAGGGGGCTTTTGTAGCTACGGAAGGGCGGGCACGTTAAGGTGTGCTAGTGTTTGTATCGTCCTTCTCAATCCTTTGTTAATCAATTGTACACTATCACCCTGACTCGACTAATAATTGACAACAATAATGTCTTCGGGCAAACCATTGTCTGTGTGGCTTTTTGTTTAGTACAACTAATCTTGGCACGCATTGTATTTCGTGAATCTTCCTTTTTTACAGCCTATACTTCGGGTAGCGAATGAATTTGATTTAACAAAATGGCCAATAAAATAAAATATACGGTGAAAAATGAACGAACAAAACCTGCTTTATTTAAGTTTATAAGCAAACAGATAATGATAACGATCGATTGAACAAATAGCCTTTGTTTAATCTTTATTCAGTTAATCAGGCCGCTGCTACTTGTTAAAGATATGGATACATATCATTTCAAAATTTAGTTCAAAAATACGAGAAATTATTAAAAGATAATTTATCTAAAAAAAAAATACTAACCTTTTTTTACGACGTGTATCGGACAAATAGATAATAAAATCGAATAATAAAAGGGAAAAGATAAATATAAAATGATAAACATAAAGTCATTCACACAAAAGACAACAGAGACTAAGTACGGAAAAATAAAAGTCACAAACCACTTTAAATACCTCGGAGAGATTATAAGCAGGACAAGTAGATAAAAAAAATCAATTGAAGATAGAACATCAAAACTGGAGAAGCTTAGATTTACTACCAAAGTCATCTACAATAAGAAGAATCTCTTCAAGGCCACGAAACTGAGACATTATATAACTATAGTAAGACCAATAATCCTGTATGGGACTGAAACATTACAACTAACCAATCTCGGAAAATTGCTCAGGATCGAAAGAAACATATTAAGGCGCATCCATGGACCGAGAGTAACAGAGGAAAGATACAGACTGAAATCTAACAAGATCTATCAAAATCAAGAAGACCTAGAAACAGCGGTAAAGAAGAGAAGGCTAAATTTGTTGGGATGTATGATCAGTATGAATTTATACAGGCTAAATAAACAAATATTTGACAAAATGTGAAACATGAAAAGTAAATCGAACTACCTTAAACAGATGGAAGAGGACCTCCTAAGGATTCGCATGAAAAAAGAGGACTGTTACGATAGAAATAACTTCCGAAGAATAATTTACAATGCAAAGGTTCTTGGGGCAGGAAAAAGGAAAACAGGAAGGAAGTGGACAGATGAGGAAAAGCGAAGCCATGCCGAAAAAATAAGAAACGTATGGAAAAAAAGAAAAGAGACTAGACAGATTTGCGTGGTTCTAAGTTGGCCTATTAGAATAAATGAAGGAAAAAGATCACTCGAAAGTAAAAATAATTATAATATTCTTTACATAAACTTAACAAGCAATACTTTGTCTAAAATATAATCTCAACATGACAGCTGATTATGACAGGAACACCTCAGTTAGCGAATGGAGAATGCTGGTCAAATAGACAGATTAAAGATATAATCGTTATATTGATAATATTCTGTATACACACATGAACGTATAAAAGCACATCAAATATCTACCGAGTTAAAAGTACGTTAAATTCAATGAGTCAAGTTTGTTAAAAAATTAATTATTTATACATTTAAGAGCAAAGTTATTATAATAAAATTAATTATATGTAGAAGTAGCACATACGATTCAATATTAGGTAATTTATAAAAGTTTTTTAATATTATCGATAAATAATTTTTATGACTTTAGAATTTACAATGTAAATTATCCACTGTGTAATAAAAAATCAGTGCTGTTAATATAGAATAAGAAAATAAATGATCAATTAATAATAATATCTTTATTTAAAATATTGGGGTTGGGGAAAATGTTTTTTCGTATTTTCCCGGTACATGGCTTTAGGATCGCATAATTCAGGTAGTATTAATCGTATCTCGTTCATTAAATGGTAACATGATGTGAAAATTTTATGGTAATAATAATCACATAATGTTCATAAATCTGCCAACACTTGCATGCCTTTGAAAGAAGTCATATCATTGAGTATTTTTAGGAAGGTTATGATTATATTACTATATTTATTTAAATGTTATTATTGCGACTTGAAAATGAGTGAAAATAGAGACAAAATTAGATACATTTTACAAAAAAGAAATAAATGTGGCAGGTTGCTAAAAAAAAAAAAAATACTGGTTCAAGCGTTTTCAATTTGGAAATTTTGATGTCAATTATCTACCTAACTCTGGTCGGCCAGTGACTTTTTCAGTCACTTGCCGAAATTATCCATGATGATGGATGAAATTATCCATCATTCAGCAAGACCGGCGAATTGGCAATAGTAACGAATTAGCCATCGACCGCAAACAGTTTTAAACCATTTGAAGCCTGGATACAAAAACCCAGTGTTTAAATGCGATTAGATTTCTTCACTTTGTATTTCTGACCTTGCATCGTCAGAGATTACCATTTATTTCGGTCTCTAAAGAACTGTCTTAATAATATAAGTTGGCTTTAAAAGAGGCTTAAGAAAGTTCTTATCACAGTTTTTCGTCCAGGAAAAACTGGAGTTCTATCGTGACGGTATTATTTACCACGAAAGTGGAAAAAGTGATCAAAATGAAATATATCTAGTAGAATAAATTTCATTTGAAATATAAAAAAACCTTGTTTTACTTTTACATTAAAATTATAAAAAAAAAAACTATTCTTCCCAAAATAAATATTGTATTGACATAATGTAATTATATTTGATTAGGAATTCGTTTAAACGAATGAAATAATTATAATAGTTGCACAATAAAAAATGTATTAGATTTTCATTGCATCTTATGTGCTAGTATTGTATGCATTCATTACTTTACAGTCTATTTTTAATACTAAACGGAACATTCTGCAGGGATTTGCAGACGATTAGTAGTAAATAAGCGCTTACGATGAGACCAGCGCTTTTAGCCACCAGCTAGCAACTGGTTAAATTAACGAACTATGGTTGGTGAATAGCACGCTTCAACCAGTGCTATCAATTTGGACTTCAATATTTACATTGATTTAAGACACTGTAAATTATCGAAATAGCATTCCCTTTAGTTGTTTATGAATTAGTAACGGAATTGATAGAAGAAACAAATTTGACGACGTAGTTATCGTGAAGTATACAAGTGAATTAAAAAATTTCATTAGTAATTATAATTATTTGATAATCTACTCCTTGATTTTGTCTTTATTAGTTGTATATTTGTCTACATTAATAACCTTATATGCAACTAGCATATTTTTTGAATTGTCATATCATAAGTTATTTCTTAAATTTGTATTTTAAAGAATACAAAAACAAAGAACAATATATTAAAAAAAATCTTTAAATTCGTATAAACTTACTAAGTGAAATATCGCATTCATCTAGGAAACACCATTTACCTGTAAAAGAAATAAATAATTAAAAATGCAGAAATGAATACATCATGTACTAAATTAAAAACCCCTGACAAAAAAGTTGCAATACTTTCATGGCATTGGTTATTTATTCTTATATAATGGAAAAATAATGGTATATGAGAATAAACCAAAAAGATTTTTACAAAATTAAAAAAAAAATCGATATTTTTAAACTTTGATCGGCTCCACCACCCCCAATATTGCACCCCAAATTTGTTTTTGGATCGTTTGCACTATTACTATGTCTAGGAAGACATAAAAAAGATTCAGTTAAAAAATATGCAATAAATAAAAAGATAGCTTTTCTATTTTTGGGGAAGGAGGAATTTTAGGGACTAATTTTTTTTTTTAATGTAAGATAAGCATGCAGACATGTACTGATCTTAATATAAAGAGGGTTTATATTTTCAAAATTAACCCCACCAAACTATCTACCCTACACCCTGGAAATATTGACCCCAAAATTTTACCAACCAATTGACTCATATACAGGAGGCTCTGTGTCAAAATCAGTTATCCAGTTAAAGATTATTAAGCTTCAAACACGCCAACACACCTATGTATATACGTACGAACATTAACCACCACTTTTTTTTTTGTTTTTTTGAGGCCCCTACGCCATGAAATATCGAGAAATGCAAAAACAGATATCCATTTTTGACTTATATACTTTCCTTCTTGAAGCATAGCTCTAGAGCTGATACCAGGAAAGTAAAAAAAACAACGTTAAAGCACTATATTATTTTATTAAAATTACCATTCTATTCGTAAAATTTGTAACGATTACAAATTAATCGATGAAGAGGTTAAAATAAAAAGTTGAATTTGTGGGTAGTTACTTAAGCTGAATACAAAGACGTTTTATAAATGTATAAAATACAAATAAACTATTACAACTTATATTAATGAAAATCATAATATAATAATTAATTTCCCTAAATAATAAAAATAATAATAAATAAAATACGATAATATTAAAGGTTGAAATTAAAACCGAGCCAGTTGTATACAACTGAACAGTAAAATGTATGATGCAAACAAAGAAAATACTTAAACGTCGTCGGTGTCTGTAAGATACGAAAAAACTCTTTTAAGAGTGCATTTGTTAAGAACTCAGCTGAAACAGTAAGATTGACTTAGTATAACGTACAAGCTTAGTACATATATATATATATATATATATATGTACATATAGTCAGTCTCTGTAGAAGAATAGGTGAATGTACTACTAAGATATAAGAAACATAGTGTAGTATGCAATAAAAGTTAAGGCATTCCGTTTATAACAGCAATAAAACGACTGTAAATTAGTCGTCTGCTGGGCGAGATAGTTTTACTTGGAATCTTCCACCGTATAAATAGAAAACATATTGGTTTTATATAATGGTTATAATAGTATTACGAAGAGTGGTAAATGAAAAACACTAACAATGCTGGAAGAAGTATTTTTAGATTAATAATATGCTTGTACCCAAATGGTACAGTAATACTTTAAATTAATCTAAATATTTTATGGAACATCTTGTGCGTTCAAATAAATATTATAGTAATCATGAATAAATAATAGAAATATTAACAAATGTATCTTTATAAGTAGTAGAATCATTTCAATATTCTATTAAATTTCCCAATTCATGAATCCAAACTATTTAAAGAAGGAGAAGGGTTCTTTATAATATAATTCTAAAACTTATTCAGTATTGCTGACACTTTTTCTTACTTGAATTTCTAAGTGTTTGATACACAGGACTAAGCAAATTCAATTTACGTACTAATTGTAAAGAGTAAACTTGTACAAAAGGAATATTCTGCCGTTAAAAAGTGTAGTAATAGAGAAATGTTACACTTTTAACAGTGGCTACGAGCATTTAAGAATAAATACTGCCCAGATTTCCTCCTTTTCTATACAATTGTTTCGCGGTGTAATACTAGGAAACTAGTGTACTCTTTCACTAACAGAAATTCCTAGCAGTTATATCGACATTTTTCTTTCCTACACATCTCCCAATCACATTCCTTCAGCATGTTTTCTCCCTCGTCTTCGACCAATATCATCTAATAATCACTTTCCCACAAAATAACCGGTCCGTTTTTCGTTTATCGATTTCTCTTTTCTCTCCTCTCATTTCAAATTCCATTTTATCTGTTCGAATCTGAGACAGCGTTTTAGGATCCACAAGGATGTAAATTTTTGAGAGATGGAATATTCAATCTAAAGGTCAACCCCTCTCCTGATCTAGAGGTTCCCCTTCTGACAGAGTTATAATACCCTAGCCTAGAAACCCAGATTTACGGCAATAGATGCTTTCCTCCACCCTTTCCTTATTGGGATATGATTTTCTAGTGACATAAGCAGATACAATTAGAGCAATTTTTGACATTTAATAAAAACACCTACTCATATTTTCAACATCAAGAATTAAAACCGACAAACCCCCTCCTTCTTTTTAAAACTAGGTTTGGGATCATATTTAGCGGATTTTTAAAATATACATCCCACATTATTATATATGTACCTTAATAGGATTTTAAAATATATAGTTTAATGAAAAAAAATGTGCTAAAAAAATAAATAAATAAAAAAAATTGAAAAAAATCAGAAACGAATAGGTCACCTCCTAGTGGTGTTTGTCGAGTAACGCTAAGAACCGGGCAAAATACATTTTTACCCGTACAAAGTACGGATAACCAGTTAAAATTAATATTTTTAATAACGGTAATTTCAACGTTCTTTGGTACTTTGTGTCCGGAACACTACTAGAGGTTTTTGGAATAAGATCATCAAAAATTGATTCAAATATTATATTATTTTAATGTAACAGTATACAGATTTATTTCATTCTGATTTTCATATTTCCGTATTTTTATCCAAAACATCACGAAAATTAGTTGGAAATCTTGAGGTAAAAACACAATACATATTCCATACACCCTTAACCCACGCTCGGTAGTGGTTACTATCTTGTTTATTTTATTTTTATTAAAAAAAAATAGATGTTTTGCCTTTGTTTTTAGATGTTTGTTTCTAACAAACTGTTTTTTTATATCGGTGCATTATTTTACAACCAACCCGACGATACGACCTTTCATAATCATATGAATGTAATCTTTTTTTCAAAATTCACAATAATAACGAAGAAGAAAAATCATGCATAAATAGTATCAATTTTAATTCAATTCTAGTAAAAAAAAAAGAAAAAATTATACATAAGAATAATGGATAAGGAAACTATTCAACAAAAACACTACGTGTGACGTAAAAATAAAAAAAAAAAAACAGGAACTTCTGAACTCTGTGCATTCTCCTCCCAACTATCGTTGGTTTTGTAAAACATTTTTATGGCGAAAGTACGCTGTTTACCGTTTCACTGCTCCATGATAACTGAGTGGCGAGGTTGCCTTTGCATGAAGCAGTGCTGCCAACTATACATGGCTACCACTACATATTTCAAAAGTTCGCGTTATTTTGTGTCACTTGTATAAACTCGTAATGAAAGGTATTTATTGTAGAGGACGCCTCCAACGTATCCCAACCCTAACCGTACCTTGGTGGTTGGACCGTAAACGGAAATTCTCTTTTTTCCTGGAAATATGCGTTGCTTATAGATGACCCTACGTTTTAACCATAAAAAGCAGGATGTAAAAGCAGTAAGAACAGGAATAGAGGCAGTAAACGATGTCAAAAAGTGTTCCATTTTTGTACCTTTAACGGCAGGAACAAACCAAGCTAATCGATTACTTCGCAATAATTATGCTATGCCCAGCGGTACTTTCTAGTTAGCTCTCTACGTAACCACAGAACTGAAGAATTCTTCAACAAGACAACCAACATCAGATAAAATATATTCCCCAAATAATGCCCGCCTCAACATTTGTTTTATGAAAACCACGCAAAACTCTGAATGTTTTATTGCAATGAAATAGTCTCTAGCCGTATGTATTCTCCTGTATGCATATTATAACGTAACTGTACAATAAATTCTACATTGTAGATAAAACAAAATAATGTGGCAGACGTCATTTTCACTATCACCGCATAACTAATGATTAAATGGTTTTCACCATGACTGGAATTTTATGGTTTCACCAAGGAATCTGGTCCATAACTATCCATTTTTAAATAATTTTCTAGGTAACGGATGGAATTAAACAAACAAATTTTTCTTAATCTCTTACAAAATTGTCATTTTGTTAATATTTCTCCTACAATTATAAAGTATATTGCATTAAACCTTTTTAGATGAATTTAAAATTAAATATTTCATTTATTTTAACGGTTAAAAACGAGGAAGGTCTTATTTCTTATATTTTTCTGTTAAGCGATGTAAAATTTCTTCAAATAAAAGAAAGAAAAATAAAGAAAATTATCCTTTTTTCGAAAGGGTTGGTGTTTAAAAAAATTAATTTGAATACGTTTGTGTTAATAAAAAAAAAAATAACGTAATTAGAGATGCAAATAGAAACAATACTGCACTTCCAAACGTTTTACTTTCCGAGTTTAAAAAAATCTTGTAGTATCCTTTTGTAAATTTGAAATTTGTTTAATTTTTTTCTAAAGAAGTTATTAGAATAAGAACAGCTCTTAAAACTTCTCATGTGATGATAATTTTTAAAAAAAATTAACAATTTTTAGTTAAATCGAAACATTAAGAATAAGTTACTTCATTCATGTTTTGTTATACCTTAGTCTTTTGTTACAGGGTTGAAGTTATCAACTTTTTTATACACTCTTTAATTTTATTGACTTAAAAAATCAATCTTAAATATATCAGTTATTTTTCTTTCGAAAAATATATGTAGTTAATGTTGTACAGTAAATTTGTAAATTTTATCACTTGAGGTACAGTTAAGTACAACGAAGTATTGTAATCGCGATCTTACAAAGGGAAGACACATCGGTTCGAATCAGACTTCAGCTCAATTAGTTTTTTATAATTTAAATATGTTGATTTATTAATAATTATTAACCTCTGATTATAAAAAAATCTTTACGATAAATAATAATTCAATAATAACAAAAAAAAAAAAAAAAAAAAAATGAAACAATATCAGAAGTTATTAATGAAATAACATTTTATGTGCTTTTCTTTTTAAAAAAAGGTGTATGTGTAATTTAATAGGCGTACACAAGTAAGTGATGTGGTATCCACATCAGGTGTTTTTTATTATATTAATAAAATTTCCTAACATCCTTTAAGATTATCTATATTATAATAATAAATTTTCAATTAAATTTTTCATAATACTCACGTTACACATAATAGTAACCCAGCATTTAAATCGGAATTATTTATCACAATTTCTGGCATAATCTAAAAACCTTTCTAATTTTATCCTTTACATTAGACTAAATTAGATATCCAAACAGTGGTACAACTTGATTACTTACACTGTGATAGTAAATTTCCGTATGTACACTCACAAACTTATTATTTGGTTATTATTAATAATATAAAAGTCATAATCAGTCGTGTATAAGGCATCATTTTCAAGAAGAGGCTTTGTAAATATTTAGGAGAAAATGTTCATATATGTTTTTTAATAATCATAAAGAAAAAAACTTCTTAAAATTTGAAGTAAAATATGCAATATTGGGTTATTGGGGAATTTTTGTTACGTTTTGGAGAATTCATAGCATTTATCTGCTATGTATATTATATCACATACACAAGTAAGAATTTTCAAATCTTTATTTCTATTTATTTACTACACATTCAAAAATATGTAACATGAATTTTAAGAATAAATTTACCTTACAAAGAATATTATGCATGCAATAAAAGCGATGATATATGTTTGCAAAATTATGTAACATTATGTAAAAATGTTTACAAAAACGTAATAATTTTATAAAATACCACCCCCCCCCCCAGAAGAAATAAAATAAACGGAATGTAGCATTTAAGATTCATTTAATATTTCGATCATTTTCTTATAATCTTATCAATAAATTTAGAGTTTTTTTTTTTAATATTTAATCATAGCTATTTTTTTTTTTGGGTGTTACTTTTATTTATAGTTTACGTTTGATTTATTATTTGTTTCTTTCTGATTCTTTTTTTTCCTGATATTAGTTTTTTTTATAGTTTTTAAATGTATATCTCTTTTTTTTTTTGTTTGCTGGTTCTTTTATATTCTGATAATTTGAGGATGATTTTTTTTTATTTTGTCTTTTGATTTCAAGATTATTCCTTTGTTTTTTTTTTTATTATTTTTTTTGTTTTTAATATTTTAAGTTATTTATATTTTTATTTTGGGTTGGTTAATTTTTATTTTTTTAGTTCTATGTGATTTTTGAATTTTTATTCTTCAAGTTTTTTTGAATCGATTTTTTAAATTTTGTATTGTTATTATTATTATTATGATAATTATAATTGTAATCCTAAATTCCAAAAAGTATTTATTTTATTTATTCATATGTAATAATTCTACTATTTTTAAATACTATTTTATATATATAGTATAAATATTTATCTTATACGTATTTTTAAATATAAAAAATAATTTCATATATAATTACTATTTTTAATAGTATCTTTTTTCAATTAGGCTTTTAGAGTCCACGCACACAAAGTAAAACAGAATTATTCTTTTTGTTCTTTCAGTATTCTCGCATTCTGCTACTTTGTTCTCATTTTCTTTCTTCAGTTCATTTTATGCCTGATCTTTTGCCTGTTTTTGGGACTCTGGGAGTCAACCATTTTTATAACTTTTCTAAATTGATATGTCTAATTGATTGTCTTTTCGTTTATGTTTCATTTTTTAATGTCTTTATCGACTTCCGAGAACCATATCAGTTTAGTTTTTGCTGCATTAAATCTATCAAAGTTGTTTTTTTAAGTCTTTGTGGATACATTCTGTACAAGTGGCCGTAAAATTGTAACCTTGTTTTTCTTATTGTGTTGTAGATCTTATCTATGTTTCTGAAATCTATATTTATTTTTATTTGTTTTGTTGATGTAATATTACATTCTAACTAATAGTTTTTTTTAATACATATGGATTATATTTATTGTAACACTTTATTTAAAACAGCTACAATATTTTTATTCATTTATTTATTGCCATTATAGTATTACATCTTATAATACTACATGTTGAATAGATTATTACCTTATTAAAAAAAAAAAAAATAATCCAACTATTTTATAAGGTAATATTTCGTAATAGCAACACGTTATAAGACTATAATTTTTTTTAAAAATTCGAGTCTAGCAGTTTTAACATTTAAATAGATATTTGTAATTTTATACAGCATATCGTACTTAAATAATATAATTTCAACAGGAATTATATCAAATTACATTCATAGTATTATAAAAATGGACTTGTACTGGACATTTTCCAGTTGTTAAAGTATATATAAAGCATTTTGCTAATATTTATTATTTCTTTATACTAAAACTTATTTATATTACTGCAAATTTAATCCTTTAATGCTGTCCTACACCAAGTTACTCCTACGTAACTGTTGTTACATATGACAGTTACCCGAAGGGAAAAAAAAGAAAAAAAAATATCTATATACACTGTATTTATTTTCCATGCAAAAATATATTGCAGAATTATATTACAATAATTTTATATTTGTCTAATTTGTCAACACTTGTTTTTATTTATTCTAAACAGCCTTAATAAAAATAAATAAATACAAAAAAAGTGCATAAGGTAAAGCTACGTATTACTTCCTTTGGGATTACTCTACTAATTTTTATTAATGTTAATTCAACATCCTTAAATTCAATGATGTGGTTGAGATTACCCTTTCATACTTCGGGACAAATGTTTGATTTTTAACGTAAAGGTTAATACACGGAAAAATTGATGGTACAATATTCAAAAGATTACAATTTTTATGTTTAATAAAATATCTTTTCTACGGCTATATTGTAACGTTTGAATAACGCATCTGGAATCATAATGAGGGTCATTATAAAACATACCTTCATTATGATACAGGTATTCAACCAATCAAAAGCCTATTCTTTTCAGCCACTTACCAATCAGAAGCGAGTATTGTTTAATGTACCAGCTGTGTTTTTACTTTGATTTTAATCCGATTTAGTAATTAGTAAGCAGAGGTTAATTTTGAAAGTACACCAATAAGTAACTAAGTTTCTACTGTATTTAGGTTCAAATTCTAGTAGAGGCAGTTATTTTTATACGATTTTGAATACTATGTTGTAGACACCGGTGTTTTTTGGTTGTTGGGTTTCAATTAACCACACATCTAAGGAACGGTCGAACTGAGACTGTAGAAGACTACACTTCATTTACATTCTTACATATTATCTTCATTCATCCTCTGAAATAATACCTTGCGGTGGTTCCGGAGGATAAACAGAAAAAGAAAGAAAAGGTTTCTACTGTATATTACACTGTTTATCCTTTTGTTAATTACGTCAGATCCCGAGGAAGAAATGTCTCTAACATCGATCGATATTAAAGAAAAGGCAGAACTTATGATTAACAACCTATTGCCACAGAAATATAATGTTAATAAACTTTTTGAAGAATTAAAAAATTATATTTCGTAAACAATATATTCTATCTTTGATTAAAATCAATAATCCTTTCTTCAATAATCTTTAATAATTAATAATATTTTTTCAGCACTAGAAAAAATAGGGCATGCAATTCTTTATAATGGACGTTAATGCACTCTTGCGAAATTTACACTTGCCAAGGCTCGTGCCAAAAGTTACTTCACACTTATACATTAATGGTTATCATTATAGCTTCGTTGTATATTTTACTAATAATTAATAAAATAAACAACAATAATATTCCTTCATTACATTTCCGAAAAAAAAGCGAGGAAAGTTAAGCCGCAACTGGTAATCAGATTCTACTAGGCAATTAGATAATTTGGCATCTATGCTTTTGGATATTAATTATAAAAGATAAAATTACCTTACACAGTACAATCATCTTCATACAGCTGAAATAACAATGTTTGGCCAGTCTTGTATGATATAAACTGCTAACTAACTCCATTCCTTCCTTTTTCCTGTTTAGCCTCCGGGAATTACCGTAAGGTATTACTTCAGAGAATGAATGAGGATGATCTGTATGAGTGTAAATGAAGTGTAGTCTTAGGTCGACCATTTCTGATATGTGTGGTTAATTGAAACCCAACCACCAAAGAACACCGGTATTCACGATTTAGTATTCAAATCCGTGTAAAAATAACTGAAATTACTAGAACTTGAACGCTGAAACTCTAGACTTCCAAATCAGCTGATTTGGGAAGACACGTTCACCACTAAACCAACCCGGCGGGTTATCTCGCATAACTCAAAAACGATTAGCCGTAGGATATTGAAATTTTTGATCTAGGACTGTTGTAACATATAGTTGTGCACCTCCTCTTTTGATTGCAATCAACTGGACCAAACGTGTCCAAAAAGCCGAAAATCCAAAAAAAATTGGATTTTGGACTTTATCCTCACTGCAGTAATACTCCCTCATTGAAAACTTTTCAACGATATATCATAAGAGGTACTTCTTTTTACATTGATTTCAGAGTTATAGCCAAATAAAATGTTAATTAATGAAATATTTGGATCTTACAAGGGGAAGGCTTGTAAGGTTCGAATCAGAATTCATCTCCCATTTTTTAACGATTTTTTTATTTATTAATAATTATTAACGTTTGACTGTAAAAAAAATTACAATAAATAATAATTTAATAATAACAATAAAAACAAAATATGAAAAAATATCAGAAGTTATTAATGAAACAAAATTTTATGTACTTTTTATTTTAAAAAAAATGTATGTAATTTTAAAGGCGTACAAGGAAGTCATGTGATGTCTACATCAGATTTTTTATTGAAGTATTATGTATATATAGACATATTGAAAGGTGTAACATAACTTTAAAAAAACTATTTTTCCATATCTTATCTTATATATAAATGCGAAAGTTCAGTCTGTTTGTTTATTTGTTTGGAACAACGTCGTGCGAAAACCAACCTACCAATTACTTTCAAATTTTCAGGATACATTTGTGTTACACCAGAGAATATTTTAAGCCATAGACTGATGCCCTAGTCCCTTTGGGGTTGAAGTTGTGAATTAAAAGTATTCATTAATCGAATTAATCCTTTTATTCTTATAATTTTGTCGCCATGGCAACAGAAATAAAATGATAAATCCATTTTTCTTTAATGAATATCTATAGAATTATATTCACACTACTATAGTTACTACTATTCGTCTTTTGGAATTTAATCTTTTTTCAAATACCTGTAAAGTCTGTATACGTCCTTCTACATCGTTTCCTCTACTCTTTTCTTTTTTGTATATAACGTCCCCTCCTTTCATTATTCATTTTTCTCCTTCTTCCTTTAATGTAGTTTTTTCAATCTTTTTCATTATGCCCTCTAAAAAGAGATCGTATGTAGGACAATAATCAAGTAATGCTAAGCGTAGCCGGATTTAAGGAGGAAAAAATCAAAGAGGAAAGAGATCAGCGCCAGGAGGTTGAACTAGCAAATAAGCGTAGGTTTCTCACAACAATGAGCATAACGAACGTATTGAGGATCAAGGGAGCGTAGCCCCTTCTAGCCTTAATATCTTTTATCATTTTAAGTTGAAATACAAAAACTTAATTAAAATGTTTAGATGTGTAATGATTTAAGTGAAATAAAAAATCCCATCAGAAATTCTTTTATTATTTTTTAATTAAGGAATCTATTAAATTTTTTTTGTGTAATTAGGTATTCTTTGGAAAATTAATGATTGCTTCAAATTTTATTTTAAAAAGGGCTTTCATATTTCCCCATTACTAAAAAAAAAATCACTTTTAAGATTGTCCGAAGTATTATATTTTAAATATTTACATGAATTTTGTATTGCAATTTTACTATTAATAGAAAATAAATAATTAAATAGGATGTCTTTAAAAAAAAAAAAATTCATTAGATCAAATTCAATACAACCAGACCGGTTTGAAGTATCATTTAAATACGGATGAAAGACTTTTATTAGAAGTAAAAAGTGTTTTTATTGTAAAATGAACCTTAAAAAATAAATAAAAATAAATCTGATTCTGAGTGTTTATATAACTCAGGTAGTAATATATAGACCATTTATATACTAATAACTTTTTTTTAAAGATACAAGAGACATTAAATAGTTTAAGTAAATTTATTCAAATCTAGTACGTATCCATGTGATGTGAGACATTCACTTTTGTCAAGGTGCTATAACCTGCATGGTAAGATTATAAATGCATGTGTATATTGAAAAAAGGAACTTTATAAGTTTACATTCCTAGAATATTTTTTTATACTTTTTAATAACATTTTAGTCTTTTTTATTATATATTACTAGTAATAATAGTGATCAATTAAAATAATATATATCAAGGTATATGTTTTTATACAAATTTAAATATTTCACAATTCTCTCTTTTACTGTTTAGCCTTCAGAACCACCGTAAGGTATTACTTCAGAGGATGAATGAGGGTAATATGTATGGATATAAATGCAGTGAAGCCTTGTAGTCTCAGGTTGACCATTCCTTTCGAAGCCGAGAGTTCTAAGGTCAAATCCTAGTAAAGGCAGTTACTCTTATACGGATTTGAATACTAGATCATGGATACCGGTGTGCTTTGGTGATTGGGCTTCAATTAACCACATCTAAGAAATGGTCGACCTGAGACTGTACGAGACTACACTTCATTTACATTCATATATATATATCACCCTCTAAAGTAACACCTTACGGTGGTCCCGGAGGCTAAACAGAAAAAGAGAGACGTCGACTATTCCTGAGATATAAGGTTAATTGAAATCCAACCACCAAAGAACGCCGGTATACACGATCATCTAGTATTCAATCTATATATATATATATATATATATATATATAAATGAATGTTTGTCTGTCTGTATGTCTCTTATGCCTTCCAAAACCGTTCATCCGATTGCGATGAAATTTTGATAAGTTGTTGTACGCTCGCCTGCGAAGGTTTCTGAATTAGTTTGGACCCGCTAGGTGGCGCTGTGGTCGAGATATTTTGAAAAATTGTATTTATGGTCCGATTTGGCTCATATTCAAAATATGTGTTACTTAAATGGAAAGAAATACCTCTACAAAAAATAAACCCGCTAGATGGCGCTGGAGTTGAGATATTTGGAAAAATTGTATTTATGGACCGATCTGGCTCATATTCAGAGTACGTATTAGTTATGCGAAAAGAGACATTTTTGTAAAAACTATACCCGCTAGGTGGCGCCAGTGTCGAGATATTTACTAAACAAAGAAAGAAATATGCAGACTTTCTTCTTCTATAGATATAAAAGGCAATGTTCAAATGTGTGTTCGCTAGACTAAAAAACTACTACACCGATTTATGCTACTGGTCCGATTTAAAAGGAAAGAGGGGAAATGGGAAAAGAAAAAAGAACAGGGAAATAGGGAAAAAGAGAAGAAGGGAAAAGGTAAAAAGAGAAAAAACTTGAAAGGGAAGAAGGGAAATTGGGAAAAAGAGATAAAGTGAAACATTAAATTTTATGAAGTTCCGTAATGTTAATCTTTCTAATGTTTTACCAAACTTTCATTTGTATTCGTTTAGTATATATATATATATATATTGCTCAAATCTAGCAATAGCGAAGCATTGCCGGGTCTGCTAGTTCCGTATAAAAGTAATTGTAATTACAAGGATTTGAACCTTAAAATTCTCAATTTCGAAATCAGCCGATTTGTGATGACGAGTACACCATTAGACCAACCCGATGGGTTAAATATTTCTTAGTTAAATGTTAAGTTTTCTAACCGTTTTCAATAAACGTATATAATTTTAATTCAATGCATATTTTTACAAATGTATGTTCAATATTTACATTCCCCAGATGGACTTCGATGATACCTTTCTATTTCGAACAAGAAAACAGGACAATATCCCGTTCTTCCGGTGATTCCACATGATTTTATGTAGCACATAACCCAAGTTTCAGTCACATAATAATAATTTTCAATGCGGAAATCACGGCTGAAATTATTGAATTTCAGCCGTATATACAGATTTTATCAAGCGATTTGAAAAACATTAGGTATGCATATGTTCACAATAAAAGAATTAAAATTTAATTTAATAAAACGTAATTAGAAAAAAGTAATATATATGGAGCTATCAATAATTAAAAAATCTTAATGGGCGTCATTTTTAAATTGTCAAATATTTCTTTTATAAATGTTATTGGGTACATGTACCTCCGGGACCACCGTTAGGTATTGCTTCAGAGAATGAGATGAATGATTTTTAGTTTGTGTGAAAAGCCATACCTGACCGGGATTCGAACTCGGGATCTCCGGATGAAAAACCGAGAGGCTACCACAGTAGAACATTTGTCTACATGAATTACTTTGTTATTTTGATGCCCTAAATTGATCCATTAAGTCTAGCCAACACCTGGGACACAGTACTACAGACTAAAAAAATTATTGAAAGCCCTAAAATAAAAATAATACATATTACCATTGTAAGTTGTTGGCTATGCATTTCTTTTAATAATCAGGAAGTAGATTTCTTGCCTATGCTTTCTTTTAAACGATTTCATCCAAAAAAGTATTATTTTAAGACCTATATTTATAATAAAAATGAAACTAAAGAAAATTTCAAATTAAATACATTTTAAAAGAAAACTTTAAAAAATAATATTAAAATATTTCTTTCTTTCCTTAGATTTCATTTCCAAAAATTAGGATAAAAATGTGGATAAATGTTTGCTTTCATTTGAATCGATTTGAAATTTATTTATAGTTAAGTCCTTTTCAAGGAAAAGAAATTATAATTAAATATAGAAACACTTATTTTATTTGTAGATGCACTGTTACTTAATTTTATTACCATTTCTAATCGCAGTACTTTTATTTTATAGATATATTGTTACTTACATATTTTTAAGTTCTGGGCTATATTCATTATTATTTTTACCAGACTCCAAAAGTTTGTTAATGTATTTGAGATTAATTTTTTAATGATTTATCTTTTTGTTCGTTTGGTCCCTTTTAAATCAGAATGTCTGAATTGATTTTCATGAAATAGGTAAAAAAAAAGTTTCATCTGTTTAACAAAGAAAGTGATACAGAAATTTATAAAAATTAAAAAAAATTGGTGAATAGACTGTTTTGAAAAAAAAAATTAATAAGGTTAAGTATATCAAGTAAAAGTGCTTGGGAAGTAAATTTCTGTTGATGCAGTATATAAAAGTATTATTTACCTCATTTTTCTAAAATAGGACATATTAGTGAAATGGGAAAAATTAAAAATTGGCTATTCATTTGACGTTAGGGTGAGGGCGCTGAACATAATGGTGTATTTTCGCCATCAAAGCCATTTAGTAACATCGAACAGTGGTCAGGTGCACAGTGCACTTTCTGTGTTAATTTGTATTATAAGAATGGTGATTCCTCGACAACTGTACGAAGGTTATTTCGCTGTTAAATATTCTGTTAATACATTTCTGTTAATATATATATATATATATATATATATATATATATATATATATATAATGTTAATTATATATATCTGTTAATATATTATTATGGGCGACTACCGTCGCCCATGACGCGGATTAATTCATGCAATTAATTAAAAAAATGTAATTTATCTCCTGTAGAGGATATCCTAGTATATAATAGATGCCACTTAAGGGTCATCACCTCCAACATTGAACTCTTCCTAATAATCCAATGCTGATTTGTTCAAACATCAGTTTAATCCGTTAACTAACCAATCAGAATATCCTATCTTCCTAACAAATCAAAAGTATGAATAATACTGACCAATCAAAAACACCATATTTTGCACCAATCAAAGCTTTGAAAGAAACTGACCAATTATAATGCAGTAAATTCTAACTATCATAACCCCCTGTTTTATAACTAATCGTAAGATGTGAATATATCTAACCAGATTCTAGATCTAATTAATCTCTATTATTTTGGCTAATCGTAACTGGTTATGCCCTTGGACGCTGTTACATTACATCTTATCCAATCCGAAAACCTTTTTTTTTTGTCAGCCATAAAGACTGATAACCATTTAGATGTAAATACGTATTGACCAAACACCATAGAAAGAAATAGCATCATCATTATAACATCCAGTAAGAATAACAAAATTTGTAAGCAAATAGATAACCAATCCAAACTCATATACCATTCAATGTCTGTATATCGATATATAAACACTGTATATACAAATATTTAACATTTCAATTTAACACAGGAAAGGAAGTATTACTGTGATGAAAGTAAATTTGCTAAGTGCAAACAAGATACATCGTTTCTTGAAGGTGATAAAATAACGAGGTGATAATTTAATTTATATATACACTGAAAAAAATCGGCAATATTCTTAAAACGCGGAGTATATGAAATATATTTTCTCGAACTTAGGAATTAAATTTTACAACATAATTTTCCTTTTACCTGCTTGGTTTTATGATTCTTTTCTTCCTTTCCTGTTTAGCCTCCGGAACCACTGTAAGGTATTACTACGGAGGCGCCGGCCTCCGTAGCGCGAGTGGGAGCGTCTCGACCTTTCATTCGGAGGTCTCGGATTCGAATCCCGGTCAGACATGGCATTTTTACACGCTAAAAATCATTCATCTCATCCTCTGAAGCAATACCTAACGGTGGTCCCGGAAGTTAATAAACAAAGGTATTATTTCAGAGGATGATATGTATGAATGTAAATGAAGTGTAGTCTTGTACAATCTCAGGTCAACCATTCCTGAGATGTGTGGTATTATGAGTCGCTTAACCCAAACGGCAACCTAACATAACCGTGTTTAATTTGTGTCGTTCACCAGAAGAGAAGGTGGTGTATAAACTAGTTCAATGACAGAAGAACATAAAAATTACTTCTTTTACAGAATGAAATGATAGATTATATTATATTAACTGGAGCCACAATTCGATCTATTTTAGTGGGAAAATAAAAATTTCTGAATTCCTTCTTTATCTTTACATCGTTTTTGAATCAAAACTAATGCGTTGTCAAATTGTTTGATGTATTCTGATAGCCATAATCTGAAATAAGTTGTGTAATTTTACACCATTAAATTAAATTTAATAGCATATATTTTATCTATTTAACATTAGCTAACAGCTAACTTTTTACAGTATATCACTGTACTATTGAAACGCAAGTTTCAACTTTCACTGTTAAAAAAGAGGAAATGAAGTCAGCTTCGAACCGATGTGCCTTCCCATGTAAGATCCAAATATTTCCTTAATTAAAATGTTATTTGGCTGTAACTCTGGAACCAATGAAAATAAATACAACTTATGACATATCATTGAAAAGTTCTCAATGAGAACTTATATTGCAGTTAAGAAAAAGTAAAAAATCCAAAGTTTTTGGATTTTGGGCTTTTTTGAACACATTTGGTTCAGTTGACTGCAATCAAGAGGGGAGGTGTACAACTAGGTGTTACAACAGTCCTAAATCCAAAATTTCAAAATCCTACAGCTAATCCTTTTTGAGTTATGGAGATACATACGCATGTACGTACTTACGTACAGACGTCACTTCGAAACTAGTTAAAATGGATTCAGGCGTGGTCAAAATGGATATTTCCGTTGAAATCTGGAAACCGAAATTTTTTGCGATCACAATACCTTCTTTACTTCGTACAAGAAAGTAAAAAAACTACCAATAACTATCTAATTCTTAAAATGGCATCGAGTAACCACAGAGTCGAGTCGTAATAACAGAAAAAGTGAATAGTATTATTTTTAAAGATAATTTCATTTCAAATCTATTTGCTTTGATTTTATTTAAGACATGGGTTATATATGTGTGTAGCAATAGCCCAGACTTTGATGATCCATCATCAAGATCCAAGCTACTCATTCCTACTTAGATTATTTTGGGTTGTGCTGAATTCTTTAAACAAATTTATACAATTAATGCTACATAAAGAAATCTAATCGGAAGCTAAATGAGATATTGCCCTACCACGGAACCTTTTATATCTATGTTCTTAGATTTTGTTACTGGAAATAACGAGGGAACTTCTTACTGAAATGACTAATTCCATTGGGACAGGAGATAGGCACTTGTAAAAGGTTGGACATATGCTACAATAGTGTGCTTAAAATAATATAAAAACATCACTTTTCGGTACCGTTTTTCTGTATACCTCTGCTTACTAACCATAGATGTGAACCCATGTGTTGCAAGATATTTATGAAGATTTGACAACAATATGACAGTAGTTAAAGGTTACTTAATAGGATCTTTTTTAGTTTGCAGGCTGAACCTTTAACATTTTTCATACAACTTTTGTTGTGAAGGAACAAAATATCACGTTTATATTCAGTTTCTATACAATGCCGTATTTATTAAAATCTTTTTTCCTTCGATTTATTGACTCACAAAAAAATTCAAAAGACAGCATTTCTGTCAGCTATAAAACTTTTATGTCATATACACAGTGATTAACGAAGAATGTAACAAACTTTCAAGACATGTTCTACTGATAAAAATAAAAAATAAAAATCAAATCAACATAGGTACTGAAATGCTTCGTTAGGGAGTGTTGGCTGGAGAAAAATTTCACCCTGTTTTCTGCAAAATTAAGCCCGACTGTAATTTTTGGAATCGAAATTAAGGGGTGAATTTAGTGGTTTTATATGAAATTTAACCTGAAAAACTGGAAAAATATGTCCTAGAACCGTATTTTTGGTAATTTTTGAAAGAACTAATAGTTTTCATTATAACATTATAGTTTACATTATACAATTTATAGTTAAATATTATAGTTAAAATTTCAGTGGAACTAATATTTTTAATACAAAATAAATACATTTGTTCAGATTCAGAATAAATAATTATTTGTATAAATAAAATATCCTTGGCAATATTTTCACACAAATCAATTAATACAAATTTCATGTTATAATAGATATGAAAGAAAATTATTTTCAAACAAAATTTTTTTCTATCATAAAAAGATTCTATATTTATATATGCAGTTAATTTTTAATTAAAAAATCTGATATGGACACCAGATGACCTTGTACTTTGTATACTTTTTTAAAATGAAAAGTACATAACATTTTATTTCATTAATAACTTCTGATATTGTTTCATGTTTTCTTTTTTCTTATTATTGAATATTATTTATTGTAAAAATTTGTTTACAATCAGAGGTTAATTACTATTAATAATAATAATAATATTAGTAATATTTAAATACTATTAATAATATTTAAATTTAAAAAAAGTTAAAAAAAGGAGAAGAAATCGGGTTCGAACCGATGTGCCTTCCTCCCCTTGTAAGATCTAAATATTTCATTAGCTAAAATTTTATTTGCTATAACTCTGGAACCAATGGAAATAAGTACCACTTTGATAAATCTAAAAGCTCTCAATGAGGGATTAAGAAAAAAATCAAAAATTCATTTTTTTTGGATTTTGGATTTTTTTGGACACTTTTGTTCCAGTCGATTGCAATCAAAAGGGGAGGTGCACAATTTGATGTTACAACAGTCCTAAATCCGAAATTTCAACATCCTACGGCTAATCGTTTTTGAGTTATGCGAGATACACACGTACGTACGTACAGACGTCACGCCGAAACTAGTGGGTATTTCTGTTGAAATTTGAAAACCTAGATTTTTGAGATCACAATACTTTCATTAGTTCGTACATGGAGGTAAAAATGTATCATAAAACAAATAAATACATTTTTTGTAACAAACATTTTTGGTTATTATTTTGTTATCAAACAAAATTTAAAATATTTCTGTGAAAAGCTCATCAAAAATAATTTTTTTTGGAATTTTTTGGCGATAAGCGTGGTAAAGGGTTCTTTTCATGAAAGGGGGGATTTTTGGTTCAGAATAGATGCATTTCGGTTAAAACATTTTTTACGAACGAAGGGTTTTTTTGCTACATATTTGTGATAGGATGTAAGGTTTCGTTGGATAAAAAGGTATTGGACCTTTATTCAAATTGTAAAATGCATTTTATGTAGCATTAAACTGACAAGAAATAACTCGCTTAAGAAAGATACACAGCCTTTTCAAAAAAATATCTATCCATTAAATTTTCAGGATATTAAGTATTAGTTATTAATTGGAAAATAGTTTTTCCTTTTATCCCCTCATCCAAACAATGCAATTGCTATATTTTTTAATTTCAAAACAAACCATATTTCCTTCTTCCCATAAAGGTTTATTTGAAACTTTCACATGATTATTATACATTTAAAGAAACTGTTTTACGCTAAACATAAAGGAGTGTATTTTTCGACCCCAATCTTTTGTCTTTTATTCCAGATCTCCCGAAAACTCAATATATAAATACAAAAACCGATGTATATTAAAATATATATATATATATATATATATATATATATATATATATATTTATTATTTTTTTTGTTCGATGATACCACTACATACGTTTAAATCTTGAGCGTGGGATATGGAAATGGAATTTTGAAACGTTTGAAAAATTCCATGCCTGACCGGGATTTGAACCCGGGATCTCCGGATGAAAGACCGAGACGCTACCACTCCGCCACGGAAATAGGCGAATTTAATTATGCGAATTATTTAATTTAATTATGTAATTAGCTTTTATTTCATTCATCACAACAATTCTGAAAATGTAGACTAAGGTATTAGATGGAATTTTAAAAAACTATGCATACGTTGTGTTCATACGTTGATCTCTTAGATGGAGTGGTAGCGTTTTTATTTTTCATCCGGAAGTTTGTAGATTCGAATCCCGGTTACGATCAGGTTGAGATTTGTCATACTCTACAGAATCAATAAATAAACAAAAAATAAAAATAATTTACCGGATTATTATTACTAGTTGTTTTCTTCAATCATTTAATTTTAAACATTTTATTATAATATCACTTATATGTATTTATTTACAACAACTATTAAAAGGTAAAATTACTTAAATTACCCAATAAAAGCTGTCTATTTTTTTGGAGTGGGAAGGACAGATGAATTTCATACCGTATGAAGAATAATGTCAAGTCCAACTGGGATTCGAATCCAGAACTTTTTATATGAAAGACAGAGACGCTGTTATTCCGCCAAGGAGGACGGTAGTATTAATTTAAACACTTTTTTAGACCAATTAATAATAAATCACCTATCACATTTTATTAATGAATTGATTACATCGCAACAGAAAAATTATTACATTGAATATAAAGAGATTGGCATCTCATTCGTTTGTGGAAGTTTATTTAAAAGAGGAAATAATAATTTTAACGTAAATGTCGTATCAGGCTTTCAAGATCTTAACAACTACTTATATACTACACAAATCCGCTACTATTCGCTACTTGAATACACATTTATTTGTAGTTAAACAAATAAAAATATCTTGAGTATTCAATGCATAATCATTACTTTTTCTTTAGCTACGTCTTGTGAACGATTTCTATAAAAAAATGTCAGTCGGTTATGTTAAAAAAACTGTTGTTGCTTTGACATCAATATCCTTTCAATCAATTATCCTCAATTTACCCAACCTTTATATGCAAAGTGTGTAGATATTATGTTCAACATTATTAAAATTGTACTCCTGTTTAAAATCTACACAATAGAGCTTTTATTTATTCATACGTTTTTTTTATAGTATTTACTTAGCATATTTTTAAGTTTATCCGTTTAGCTAAAGCATTAATTACAAAAATATTTTTCGTACTTTTTTATATTTGTGTATATGTCTACAATTATGTTGAGAATCATCTACATAAAAACTTTAGAAAAAATACAATTGGAGAATTGTTAGTAAAAGAAAATATAATATATTCATTTAAAATTATTCGTATTAAATATATACATAAATATAAATAAGCATATCATTTACATCCACAACAATCCGTAATTTAATTATATAATTTTATGCCTTTTTTTAAATGTAATTTAATTTTGTATAGACCTACTTTTTTATTCTCTAAGGGTATGTATGTTGCGATCTGTTCAACTAGTGAACAACAACCATGTTTTTACTACAATTCTTTATCTGAACGCCTTCGAAAAGTAAAATGTAATTTATATAAAATTTAAATCATTAGATATAATTCAGCAAAATAAAAAAATAAAAATATTTTAATATTAATTCGAATTTTTCAAGAATTTTTAATAAAATTATATCTGCATTTATTATTATAAAACTTTTTAGATTATGGCGACTAGCGATTCCGGCAGCTTGAGAACATACAAACTGCCCACGTTTACTTACTACATGTGCTGTTAAGCATGATTACACAAACATATCACATCAAACAACACATAATAATATAACTTCCCTCAGACAAAAATATTATGATAATTACAAAGAATAAGTTATACTAAAACGGTTATTAAAATAAAATAAGAAAGAGCAAAATTTTAAGAACCGTTTACGTTATAAATGCTCATAGAATCACTAATGTTCATACTGGAACATATTAATATTATGTTAATTTAATAAATACAATTAATTTCTATTTCTGTTATTAGAAGTTTCCAATAACTCTATCCTTTTTTTGTGACGTACTGTTTACATTTGTTATTTTTATAAATTAAAGATAAAATTTTATGCAAAGTAACAATCCTTGATGTTTTCATTCACAGTAAAAACTATAAAAAAGTCAAGAAAACTCAAAAATTTGATTTTAAATTCTTTAACGTTATAGTATTACAATTAGTTAATTCAAAAACTCACAAAAGACAGTGCAGATAGAAACGCTTTTTTTTGTAGAGAAATATCTGACTATATCTTTTTATATAAAAAGAATAAGTAGTGGTCTTGTAAATCTATTTTTATTTTGAAAAAAACTTTACCATATTATCAATTTAATGTTAAAACAACCTATTGTTAAACACGAACTTCATTCACAGTTGACTTGTAACTAAAAATTAATTCAAACTCTTAAGGAAAAAAACATTCCTCGTATTTATAAGAAAAATATTACTTTATCGTCGAAATGTGTACTCAACTTTAGATTTTTAATTTTTTTAAGTGCTGTAATTTTATATTATGTTATAATTTTATAGGATTTAAGAGAACCTAAAATAATCTTTCTTACATTATAAAAGAAAAGCTCGAGAAGAGTGATTATTTTCTTCAATGGGTATGGAATATTCTGATGAATTATTTAAAAACTATTATCATATTTTTTCATAAAGATTCAGAATATACGTAACTAATAATCTAATGAGCCAAATTAAAATTTACTTATGAAATATGAACTTCTTCAGAACTGAAGAAACAGTTTTGCGGAATTTCTTCTTCCCTGGTAGAAATTTTGATTTGGTAAGCCAGATTCTACATGTTACTAAGGAAACAAAACTGGGATAGATGAATTTTACAATAATGAGTATAGAAAACATTTTAGGCTAAGGTGCTTAGGATAAGAATTGATCCAACTTGCATTTAAATTACAATATGATATAAAAGAAATACTATTCGGATTTATAGATAAAATGAACTCAATTCAGTGTTTTGGTATTTATGTTTTTTTTTTTTTTAATAATAAAACGTTAACCTTATTAATGGATTACAAATAGAAGAAAAAAATGTTTTACTAAGTCGTACAAAAGATTAAATTACTTTCAAACAAATTTTATAATTTTAGAAACATGCTGTTATTAGGTGGGGGGGTTTCAATGCTGCGAAAATCTTGTTCTTTTTTTCACTTGAAAAAACTTCAAATAAAGACCTTTCAAGTTTGATTTCATAATTTTATTTCTTTATAAAATCTAACCGTTTACAATGTGTAGTGACGGAACTTTCTTAATTATTACATTGTATTTTGTTTCATTATTTTATAGAAACAGATATTACAATAACTGGAATAGTTTATAAAAGGTGATGAAAATGACTTCCTTTAAAATCAATACAACACTGCACAAATTTCAATGTGTTTTCAAATACTTTAACCAGCTGATATTCTGGAATTTCTAGTACGTATGCATTATTGCGGTTTTTAGTTCGTCGATCGTGCGTGGTCTGTTGAGATACACTGCTTGTTTCGCTGCCCCCCATAGAAATTAATCTGGGGAGTCAGATCGGGCGATCGTGTAGACCACAAAACCCTCGAAATGATTCGTTCACCAAAGACATTTCTTAAAAAAAGTCATTGACCTGTTAGCTGTGTGTGCTATGGCCTATGGCGCCGTCTTGTTGGAACCAACCGTGATTGATTTCCACTTTTGTTAATAGACTAATAAAGTTTATTAAAACAGCACAATAACGATCACTATAAAATTTATTTTCAAGAAATATTAGATCCACAATGCGCTTTCTACTCATACCGACCCAGACTCCAATTTTCGTATAATTGATGGGAGTTAGTTGTCAATCACATTCGTGTATTCTGTGAATTAATATACCATCCCAGATGAAACCGCACTTCAGTAAAAAACGTAAAGTCGAAGACACATATAAAATTTTGTTCAATAAAACGCTTAAACCATTGACAATAATTTAGTCTTTTGACATGATCTGTAGGTTTCAGTTCTTGAACAAATTTCTTTGTAGGAGGAAAATTTCAGTAAATTTCTTTTCTTACAGCTTTATCTGCCGTAGCAAGTCCGATATCGTACTGCTATGCTAACTTACGCATTGACTTTGATGGACTTTCGGCCATAGCATCCGAAATATCAAGCAACTTCTGTTCGTTTAGTTTAGGTGATCTTCCACTGCGATTAGCGTCTTCAACAAAGTCTGTTGCCCGAAATTTTTCGGTAAGAGTTCAAACTGAATTGCGGTGAATAACAGGAGCATTTGGAAACTTTTCAGAAAACTTGTGCTTCACTAAATCAGATTACTTGTCATCTTCACGAAAGTCGTATTTAACGAGAAAAATGCGTTCCTCTACCGAAAGAACCGTTACTTTTCTAGCAATTACTGATTCCGATAAACGAAACGAAGCACGTTCAATCACAACTTAATAATTGACATCTTTGTTTATTACTGAGGAACGTCCACATCCAACGAAAGTACATTACTGAGCAACGTCCAATAAGCAACCTACTGCCAAAAAAATAGAATGCACCGCATAATTCTAAAGCATACTTCACAGTGATTTTCCGAACGCACAATGAATTCATTCACTACTTAGATTTTACAAAATAATTAATTTATGATACCAAATCAGTCTTAGGGGGTAGTAGATATTTTCCAAAATAAACGACAAAAATTAAAACACTAAAATTCAGGAGTAAGTTTTAAGTAAAATTCAATTACGATTTTAATTACTGTAATAACACTTCAAATTTTGAATAACTATTGAAAATTTTAGTAATTTCTTAATTTATTCTAATATATGATTAACAAGCACGAACGTAAATAGTTTTTTTGGTAGGAGAGTGGTTTCCGGATAATCGAACCACTTCGGAATCGGGACCAAATGGCTCTATTAAACGGCTGTCTCTATTAAGCGATATTACCGAAAAATGAGGAGATATACACAACTACGGTACACACTAATTCTTAACGATTTAAAAATTCATTTTAATAATTAATTTTACGATTTAACTATTTTATTACCGGTTTATTTATTTACCGGTTTTTTAGGAATTTTAAATTTTATTACGAATCTACTTTTTTACGATTTAATGTTTTATTATTCAGAATTTTATTTTTAACCCGTTACTAAATTATTGTTTTTGTAGTTTTGTATCATTAATAAAAAATAAAGCTTAATAAACAAAATAGGGTACAACTCAAAACAATGAGTGCCTTATATTGTCAGTAAAATATAAAACTATGTACTTAAAAGTTTCTTACTTAAACTTCTTGAGAAGATTTTTCTACTTTGCTCAATCTTCTCCCTTTCATTACCTGTCGTTCTATAAACTTGGCACAGCCTCGTAATTGTGACCCACCGGGTTGGTCTAGTGGTGAACGCGTTGGAAGTCGAGAGTTCCAGCGTTCAAGTTCTAGTAAATTCAGTTATATTTACACGGATTTGAATACTAGATCGTGCTACCGGTGTTCTTTGGTAGTTGGGTTTCAATTAACCACACATCTCAGGAATGGTCGAACTGAGACTGAACAAGACTACACTTCATTTACACTCATACATATCATCCTCTACAGTATTATCTGAACGGTAATTACCGGAGGCTAAACAGGAAAATGAAAGAAAAGCCTCGTAATTGTGCTAGCAGGCTTTTTTCATTGTCTTCTTCCATAAAATACTGTTGAAGACTGTCAGTTAATGTTTGTCATCTTTTGTAGACTCCAGTTTTACTTCGGATTTGTCTTCATCAACTTCAACATCGTCCAATTTTTTGATTATCTTTTTTATTCCTTTGTGATTGCCGGTTTTATTTTCATGGTAGGTATCTATGTTTTTGTAGATTTTTGAGAAATCTTCATAATTTTGAACCTCCTGCTGCAAAAATGTGTTAATATTAACACATATCGACTTTTAAACAGCAAAGCAATTTCTGATTATGTTACATTTTACTTCTTCCCAACTACCTGCTATGAACTGAATTGCCTGCAAGAAACTGACACGTGCACTAACATCTTTAACCGTAGCGGAAGAAGTCAACATATTTCTTCAATTTTTGTAAAATGTACTTCGGTAGATATATTAAAATGTTTAATTATTCCTTTGTTTAGGACTTTAACTAAACTCGTTGTATTTGGTGGAATAAATTCAATTTGAATGTTCCGTAAATCTACATTATGATGCGCAGTGCAGTATCATAGTCAATATGCAGGACAAACTTACTTGATTGTTACTGTAACTCATTCTCCCAACTATTAACACGGAAAAGTTAAACTAATAATTCATACTTTTTTTGTTAAAGTAATAATGCCTAGGTAAACTCTCCATTCTACTCCACTTAAAACATCACAGTTTATCAGTTTTATTAATAACAAGAAGTTTTAATTTGTTCCTACCAGAAATATTCGTAAAAAAAATACAGTGATCAGTGATCCATTGGTTTTTTTTTTTAACCAGATAACTTGATATGTTTGTAACAGAGACCCATTGGCGTAGCGCGATAAAACAGATAAATAAATATACCTCTCTCCCTACAGCATTTAAACAACAAATAAACAACTTACCAATGAAACTATTATTTTAAGATTAAAACAAAGAAACAAACGGACTAGTGAGCTTTATAAGCGACATTTTGGACCGCGTTCATACCCGGGAAATTTTAAATGAATTATACCAATAAATTTCTGTTTTTAAAAACTGCCCCGAATAGCCGGTGGTCCTATCAACCGGAATTAACTGTGTTTCTCACCAAACACAAAAAAAAAAAAATACGAAAAAATATTTACGCACATATAAACACAAACACGTAATTTATACTGACAATAAGTTCAATCTATCATATGTGATTTGTTGTTCAGACAATTTACCGGACAGATAAAATCAAGAAAAAACCGTCGGGATATATCAAAGATGAGGGTGTGGTATTTCTTTTCACTTTCCCATATTGAAAGATAGATGACTTAAGGGTAGCTAGGTCACAGTTGCACCCCTAGAGTATATAAACTATTGCCTGTTTCTCTTTGTGTAACTTTTTCCGAAAAGGAAAAAATATATATATACATACGAGTATTTTATATCGTTTCCTGTGTATTGCCATATAACCATAATTTTAAAAATTTATAAAAATGTCACACTATTTTAACAAAATATGTGATTTATTAGTTTTTGATTTAAAAAAGAATTAACAGAAAAGAAATGACTTTGCAGTTCGCTGATTTATTACTTCTACACTTTGTGGGATTATGTAGGTTATCTGTTAAAAACTATATTAGTCATTTTACCAGTAAGTTTGAATCATAATACCTTTTTTTTAAAAAAAAAGATACAAAATCGAGGGTAATATTATCTTATATTTCTGTTACTTTCTTGCTAAATCACTTATTTTCATTTCATTTATTAAAATTGTTTTCTCAAAAAACGAAAGAAAATTAAATAAAATTATACTTTACATTAAATGCATTTTCTTGTGAAATTCCCCCCCCTCAAAATTCTAACTATGTACCCCATTAGCAACTTAATAACTAATCATTTTACATTATACCTCCAAATAATAGCTACTTCTGTCAGGAGTGATTATTTATTAAAAAAGATTATGTTTGGCTCGATAGTTAAGTAAAGAAATGAAAAAACAAATAAATACATAATCTAAATGACATATGTTTAAATAGAAATAAGGTTAAATATATCACTAAAATAACTACAATGGGTGTTTATAAGAAATTAATAGAACCAGCATCTTGACATGCGAGTTGAATAGTAATCTGTTATAGCTACCATTTTATTACGTTATGGTCGTTACAGTATTTTTATTTCTATACTATTTAATTTAGTATTACTCTAAAAATTTAGAAAGCTAAAATACATAGATGCTCATTTGTTCTACCTGGGATGTCTGTAAATTAGTGTTAATTAACTACTTACTAGGTATTACTGCTACAAGTAATATGGAAAAGACAATGTACCGCAAGAAAACTCATAGATAACGAGAATCCATTGCCGATCCAACAATCTATCCCCACTTTGCTGGACAACTGAGCTTTCTAAACTTTGACTAGAAGTTCATACATTTAAAAGTTTTTTCAAATATAATTTTCTATGTGTACTAATAATGATGATTAATTATAATTGGTTTTTACAATCACAGTCATTGATTCCAGTTGATGACTGGGCATTAATCATGTTTCAGCAGGTGACCTGCAAGAATTCATGACGATAACTTTTCTAGTTTTCAACTGTGTTGATTACTAATCACATGCCTCATAATATTAGTGGTTTCAAATATCATTCATTATCTTCTGGAGAAGTTATCACATTATGATTTACATACAGTTTCGTGAGATAGTTATTGAAATTTACAAGGATTTCCTCCATACCGCCTATCACTATTGGTACTATCCTAACCTCAATCTGATGCCACATATCTTTTATCTCATCTGCGAGCGATAAATATATTTCTATTTTCTCGTCTTTTACGAGTCTGTTTGCCAGTTGCACAGTTACATCCACAAGGAGCGTAACGTTTCTCTTCTTACCCATATATACAATATCTGGCTAATCATGAATTATGTCCCTATCCGTTATTAGCATTTCATTCCAAGTTTGACATTTTCAGTTTCAGTTATCGGTTCCGATTTATATATATAATAAGGCTTCAATACATTTATTATCCCGTCTTCTTGTATATTCCCTTAGAGATAGTACGGGATATGCACTTACTATGTGGTCTACATTTTCCACGAACTACCCGCACATCCGGCATTTTTCTTTGTAGCCAGTTCAGCTTCGTTCAAGATATGCTTCCTGTAGCTCCTTGGGAGAACTACCTAATCTTGAACGGTCAGCATGAATCCCTCCTTTTCCGAAAGAATGCCGCCTCTATTCAGCTACACATAATTTGCCTATCGGTCTATGTCTCCGTTCTTCAATTTAGCTGGGAACCGTTCATAGAGCTCTTTACTTTCCCAGGCCGTGATTCTGGTATTCTCGGAGGCAATATTTGCACATGGATCAAACTGCGCATTTTTCAGATTCAGGGATGCCAGTGGCACCCCTGAATCTGAAAAACCTATGCACCATTTCCCTCGGATCTTTAAGTCGTTTTGAACTACCTTTTCTTTCTTTTTCCTGTTTAGGCTCCAAATTACCGTTCAGCTATTACTTCAGAGGATGAATGAGGATGACATGTATGAGTGTAAATAAAGTGTAGTCTTGTACAGCCTCAGTTCGATCATTGCTGAGATGTGTGGCTAATTGAAACCCAACCATCAAAGAACACCGGTATCCACGATCTAGAATTCAAATCTGTATAAAAGTAACTGCCTTTGGTTGGTTTTGAACGCTGGAACTATAAACTTCCAAATCAGTTGATTTGGGAAGACGCGTTCACCACTATACCAACCCGGTTTGAAATACCTGTATTGTTTCAAAAGAACGTTCTTTTCTCATAAGAGTAATCCCTTTTATAGGCCTGCTCATATTTTCGCTTCGACGAAGACACAAAACTAGAAAGACGAGTATAACAATTTTTAGACAAATAAATTTACCGACTTCGAAAAAAAAAAACCAGAAACGGAAAAAATAGTTTTTCCACCGTGCCCTTAATATAATCTTTGAAAAATATTTTTTTTTTAAATTCAGTACCTAATTTTTTAGAACTAAGATGGACCCTTTTTTAATTTGGCGCCGACTTCAATATCAAGTACTGTATGAGGGCGTAGACAGTATTGTTCACTAATTTTTTTATTAAATATAAATTTTAATAATGAAATTAATATTCATAAGTTAGTAGAAAATAAATTGGCGAATAAAATAAATACAATTTGGACTTTTTATGGTTATTATGAAATGGTTTATTAAACATTAAATTAATTAGCAAATATAAAACGTGACTAGTATAATTCAAGACAGCATTAAATATCTAATCATAAATAAAGCCAGATCAGAGTTTTAAACGGACTTTGCCTATGTCATCTCAAAAATAATTTTAAATTCCATCTTATGCATCTTATTGCATCTCCTTGTACGAAGTAAAGGATTTTGGACTTTTTCTTAACTGTAGTATTAAGCCCTCATTGAGAGCTTATCAACGATATATCATAAGTGGTACTTATTTTTACTGGTTCCAAAGTTATAGCCAGATAAAATTTTAATTAATGAAATATTTGGATCTTTGAAAGGGAAGGCATATCGGTTCGAATGAAATTTCATCCATTTTTATAACTTTTTTTTTAAATTTAAATATATTGATTTATTAATAATTATTAACCTCTGATTGTAAAAAAAACTTTTATGATAAATGATAATTCAATAACAAAAATAAAAAAATATCACTAGTTATTAATGAAATAAAATTTTATGTACATTTATTTAAAAAAAATGTGTATATGTAATTTAATAGCAGTACAAGGAAGTCATGCAGTGCCCGCATCAGATTTTTAATACCTGTCGAAGTAAAAAAAAAATGCTTAATTTACTGTACAACATATACTAATTACAAAATCACTATCTTTATCAGTTCTTTATGAAAATTTAATCACTTTGTCTAACTCATTTATAATGATTTCGAATAAGCTGAAAAATTAAAATTAATTGTTCTAGATTCTGACTCAGGATTTTCCAAATACAACCTGATACGTAAAATTTGCTTTTTAAACGCGAAATACTCATTTTAACATTTATTCAGCCGTATTAGAAAAATTACACACGTATTTATGCTTAACAATCTATGTAATGTAAGTACACATTACTAACTTTAATTCAAGATAATAAAATCTAATTTTTTTACAAAGATCATGGACAAGGTTATTAGAACAAGGCTGATGAAAGTTGTATGAATAAATTTTAAGTACTAATTTCATTAAACTCTTTATACTTGCATGTAAACTGTAGTTGAATGACCATTAATTTCTCCCAGTAGAAAAAGCTGCTTAATATAAACATTGAAATATTTTAGTATAATTATATTAATTCTGTTTAAAACTAGCGTCTCCTCGCGGGTTCGTCCTAGCAATATGGTTTCTTGCGTTTACATCTCAGTCAATTCTTTTTTTATTTTTTAGTCAAGTAACTGGAGGCAGATGCAGCCAGTCGCGTTGCACATATAGTAACAGTGACAGGGGCTGTGTTGGTTCAGCCGCCACGCCGTACACTGTCGCACCAATTAAAAATTAAAAATTTTTAATTTTTTCACCAATTAAAGAATATTAAAAAAACCTGAAAATAGTTTTTAGATTTATTTGAAAAGCATTTGCAAGCCTAAATCTACTGAATCTCTTAGTATACTCGGAAATGGGGAATATTTGCAATGTTCAACATTTTGTTTAACTTCCTTCATCCCTTTCAAGGTCGAATTTCGAAAAATCTAGAAATTGGTTTTTAGATATTCTAATGAAGATTGCACAACATCGAAACTCAAGATGATAACTTTATTTTTTACCAAGAAATTAAAGAAATAGTAAATTTTAATGTTAAACTCGAAGTTTCAAAAAATATTTTCTTATCGTGCACTTACACCGTAAGGAGAACATGTATACAAATTTTCATCAATTTATCTACAGTAGTTTTTCTGGGTGCTGATTATGAACTACGTCGACATGTTCTTTTGTATACATACTAGCATCCTCCGTCGCGGCTTAGCCCGCGGTATATTATAGCTTTTTTCCTGTTAAGCCTCCGGGAATCACCGTCAGGTATTACTTTAGAGGATGATATGTATGAGTGTAACTGTATTCTTGTACAGACTCAGATCGACCATTTCTGAGATATATGGTTAATTGAAACCCAACCACCAAAGAACATCGGTATCCACACTTTAGTATTCAAATCCGTATAAAACTAACTGCTTTTACTAGGATTTGAATTTCGGAACTCTCGACTTTGAAATCAGCAGATTTGTGAAGACGCGTTCACCACTAGACCAATCCGGTGGGTCGCTAAATTGTTACTTGCGTTTTCCCTCGTGGTCAGGGGATATTTAGCAGGTCAGGACTCGTTTCTCTCGCCCTTCCCGTCTAGCCGGGGCTCTGCCACCCACCCGATCCTCCTGTATTCATTAAACTTATGCTTGTGAGAATATATTGTAATTTCTTCAGAGCAACAGTTTGATCAGTTAGGATTCAAAACTCTGACTGATCTGAAGAATGCGGGTTTGAAAATACTCGGCCTCCATCGTAAAACTATTTATAACTGGTTATCTGTCCATCCTACGGGTAAAAATCTATTTTGTCCGGTTCTTAGCGTTACCCGTCGACCAAACTTTGTTTCTCCTTTTTTAATTTTATGTTTTTTAGTTAATAACCGGAATCAGTTGCAGCCAATCGCGTTGCATTTACAGTAGTAGAGGCAATGGCTGTGTTGAGCTTAAACACAGTTGCACCCCAAAAAAAAAAACGAAATTAAAAAAATTCCGGAAAATGGTTTTAAGATATTTATCTGAAGAATATTTTCAAGCCCCATTCTAGTGAATATCTCGTTTAGTATAGTCGGAAATGGGGAAAATTTGCAATTATTGTTCAAATTCTTTTTACTCTTCTTCAAACTTTTCAAGGTAGAATTTCAAAAAATCTAGATATTAATTTTTAGATATTTACATGAAAATTATACAGAGCAAAAATCAAGTTGATATTTTCATTTGTTAGAGAAATTAAAATAAAATGTAAATTTCACAGTTACTCCATTTTAACCCTTTTAACTCAGAATTAAAAAAATCATTTCTTAGTGTGTATTTACTGTAAGAAGTATATGTATGCAAATTTTCATCAATTTGTAGTTTTTTCTGGGCGGCTAATGAATCAGTCAGTCAGGACAAGTTGCTTTATAGATAGATTAAAACTTGCTTACAGATAGATTAAGTAAAATGATTTTAAATTTTAAATAATAAAATCGTATCTAATTTAAATGATTAATTAAATTTGATTTATGGATGAGGCAAACACACTGGAAATAAAAGAGATGAATTCATGCTTATTAATAGATTTCTAATAATCGAATCTCGTATTGACTCAATTACTCTTTCAATTCCTGGATTGTAAATCGTGTACTGTCAAATACTCTCTCAAAGCGATCTCCGCAAGGATGCGGCTGTCGATTCATGATGTATTTCTACATACTTCAAACACTTCCGTGAGTTTTCTTAGAATTTTTTTTTTCTAATGCAGTCTTTTTCATTAGACATATTTACAGTACTTATTTAAATGTATAATTTTCTTGAAGATTGCAATCTTTTTTCGTTTGTCAATGTGCTAGGTTAGTTATTTATTACATAATTATTTATTTATTACTAGAAAATGCAACTATAAATCTTTCTTTTTACTTACATAAACATGAATTTTTTTCTTTTTACTATCTCCGTAACCTATACTATATATAGTAGAGAATATAATAAAATATTTTTATTAACGTGATTTTGCGTTAAAAATTGAGTCTTGTTAAAATCTGAAAGTTCTATACAGTATACGTAAATACATCTTTCTTACGATGTAACAATAACAATAATTGAAAATATAATAAAAATTGCATAAATATTGTTTTAATTGGCTTTTCGGTTACACCGAGATCTATTAAGAAATTAAAAATAAATATTAAAAAAATATAATTTTGCGTTTCCCGTCGTGGTCAGGGGATATTTAGCCGGTCAGGGCTCGCTTGACTCGCCCTTCTCGACTAGCCAGAGGGCTCTGGTTCCTAGACCAATCTGTATTCATTGAACTCATACTTGTGAGAATCATAATAATAATAAATAAAAATTATGCTTGTTCAATTTATAAAAAACTATCACTGTATTGTAATTTCTTCTCAGCAACAGTTTGGTCAGTACAGGCCTTAACATTCCGTGTTCTTTGGTGGTTGGGTTTCAATTAACCACAAATCTCAGGAATGGTCGAACTGAGAATGTACAAGACTACACTTCATTTACACTCATACATATCATCCTCATTCATACTCTGAAGTATTATCTGAACGGTAGTTACCAGAGGCTAAACAGGAAAAGAAAGAAAGAAGGCCTTAACATTGGCCGGCCTCCGTGGCGCCTGTGGTAGCGTCTCGGCCTTTCATCCGGAGGTCTCAGGTTCAAATCCCGGTCAGGCATGACATTTTCACACACACTACAAATCATTCATTTCATCCTCTGAAGCAATACCTAACCGTGGTCCCGGAGGTTAAACAAACAAAAAAGAAAAAAAACGCCTTATCATTGAGTAATCTAAGACTGTGGGTTTCAAAACAGTCGACCTCCATCATAAAAATGTTAGTTATAACTGGTTACTCGAACCTAGAACGGGTAAAAATGTATTTTACCTGATTCTTAGTGTTGCCCGACAAACACCACTAAGAAGTATCCGTATTTTGTTTTTCATTTTTTTTAATTAGTTTTATTTTACGTTTTTAGTCAAGTAACGGGAGGCAAATGCAGCCAGTCGCGTCGTACATATAATAACAATGGCTGTATTGGTTGAGCTACCGCGCCGTACACCCCTTTAAAAAAATCGAAATTAAAAAAAAACAGAAAATGCTTTCTAAATATTAATCTCAAGAGCATTTGCAAGCCCCAATCTAGTTAATATCTCATTTAGTATAGTTGGAAATGGGGAAAATTTGCAAGTTTGTTCAGATTTTTTTGCTTTACCATTTTTACCTCTTTCAAGGTTAAATTTTGAAAAATCTAGAAGTTAGTGTTTTGATATTTACATGAAAATTACACATACCATAAATCAAGTTGATATTTTTTATTTCTTATCGAGAAAAAAACACGTTGATATCTTTATTTATTACCCAGAAATAAAAACTCCATTTTAACCCTTTAAACTAAGTATTTCAAAAATTTTTTCTTAGTCTGCACTTACACCGCAAGATCATGTATACAAATTTTCCTCAATTTATCTTCAATGGTTTTTGCTGGGCGTTGATGAATCAGTCCGCCAGGACATGATGTTCTTTTATATTTATACGTAATATAATATATAATATAATTAGTAAAAAAATTTTAAAATATAAATTTATAAAAACTATCAGTGTATTGTAATTTCTTCATAGCAATAGTTTGTTTAGTACAGGACCCACTAATTGGCTTGCAATATACATAATCAGAATTACAAATAGATAGTCCATGTAGTAAAAGCAATGTAACGAAATTTTGTCCGATTAAATGTACAAAGATCGTAGTTGTCCAGCCAAAATAATGTTCATTTTTTCAATTTTACCCCAACTTAAATAAAAATTATATTAAAAATTCAATATGGTAGATTTATTACGGTAACTGAAATGTCAAATTAAATTTTATGAAATTCAGAAAAAACTAATATACAAAAATTCACTATTGCAATATTATCAGAATTAATTAATCCATCTGTTAGCGCCTTACAACCAAACTCCATATGAATTTTTTTTTAATAAACCTGGACTGAGATGCTTGTTATATTTGAAAATATTTATGGCATATACAGGAATAATTGGTTTCTCGTGTCGGGTCGCCTGTAACTGTCATGGGTGTTAACACGTAACGTATATAAAACGTGGAACAACTAACAAAGTGCATTCATAGCGTTGTATTCAGTACACGAAAAAAAGGACTAATAAAGGGAAACGGATAATAAATTTCACAGTAAATTATAATTAATGGAAAATCATACCATGTTTTAGTGATTTTTTAAGATTCATTTCATAATAATTAATAAATTAAATATCTGAATATTTATTTAATTTAGTTTTATTTTAATAATATAATTTCTCCGAGCGCTAACTATTCTTCTTACAATCCTTTATTTATTAATCCTTTTGTTTTTCGAATCATATCTAGTTATATCACATAAACTTGAAATAACGGTAATTATAGTGTCATAAACTTTTTACTAATATGATTGATTAGTTTAAAGAATCCAAAAATAAAAATAAAAAATAAAAAATTTGGGGACCGACTAAAATTAGTTCATTTAAGTGGAATTTCAATAAACGCAGGTAGAAAACTCCAAATTTGCTTCCAATTATGTTTGTAGATGTAAACGAGTACCTTAACAAATTATTCTAATAATTACGAAAAATTACAAGGATCACAGATTATTTTGAGGTATTAATTACAAATTTGTATAAATATCAATAAAAATAGAAAAAATACAGTTCACTTAGATATATACAGTTCATTTAGAACTTTTAGGTAGATTTCATAAGAAAGCTACCATTGTAATGGGTACCATGATTCGACTTCCGGAATATTTTGACATATCTTCGTGTTTGACATCCACAGACCCCAAAACCATCGTCAATAAAAAAAGTTTATACATAAATTTATATACATATACTTCACTTTCTTGTGGACATGATAACTTCCGTAATTTTGCGCCAATAACTTTTAAATTAATACATAAAATATAATGAGTAAAAACCTCGGTCGAGCTTGTTAATGGGCAAAATCGGACTATGGGGTTGGAAATGGAGGGGACTTTTTCGAAAAGACAAAATGTTGCTATAATTTTCTTATTAAGTAAAATATCGAATTCGTTTAAAGTTCCAACTATTCTTTGGATGCGGGCCAAGCGGTGGAAAAAATGGGGTTTCAAGGACAAAAAAATCATAGCTCCCTTTTGTACTTTCAAATCATCTTCTCAACATCACTTTTATTACATTAATACATGTTTTTAAATAAAACTTTTTGAAAACATTGTCTTTTTTTATCAATATAAAGAGATAACCCTAGAATCTACCATTAATCCTCAAATAGGTGTGTTGTCAAGCATTTAGGAAAAATCATAAGGAAGTCTTGATAAATTCCGCAATAGTTTGTAGTCTAATAAGAAAACGTAATGTCCGTAAAACATGGAAAGTAATGTTTGATACGAGCTCGTACGATCCGAGTTCGCCTACCCTTTTTTTGCCCCGGTGAAATCTACCTTCGCCTTCCGGCGTACCGAAAAAAATTAGTTTTTTACTTATATAGATACTTTTACTTTAAACGTGAAAGTAAAATTTTAATTTATTTTTTTATTTTTTTATTTTATATTCTAATCAAATTTAAATTGTTTTTTTTTTCATATATAATTTAAAAATTCTAAATTTATGATAATAGTTTATTTCATGCTGTGTTAATAATAAATAAAAACAAATCATTCACGGTATACACATATTTTATAAATAATATATGAAAGTGTTTGGGTACGTACGTGTTAGCGATTACGTATACGCAAGAAATATATGAGTTTGTAAAAGCGTGTACAACAGGCCAACGATCTACACACGTGTTTTTAATATACACAGCATTTCTATAAAGTATTCATTTTAAAAAAAAAGATTTGTTTAGCACCGTTGTCTCTTGTTAATCACTGATAAGAAATGTTGTCTGCAAGTAAAAATAAATAATAGTGGGTGGGGATACAGATGCTTATGTTAAAGTGTTAATGGTGTAACAATGTCGGGCATTCCGGGATTTAGACTTGCGTTAAATGATTTAATTAGGAAATGAATAAAGATAGGCGAGGAGGATCTTTTTAGGACTAGGGGTCCCCGATGAAGTAAGGAATGTCAGCGGACCAGTTTTGTTCTCTTCTCTTTCCTCTCTCGCTCGCTTTTTCAATCTCTCTTTCCCGTTTCAACAGTCCTATTCGCTCTGTGGTAGAGGCCTTCTTTTAATTACTCCCGGTCGAGCGTTGCCCTTCGTTCAGATCTCGCTCTGCTTGGCCGGGCCCGACTAGGCCATGTTTTTCCACCATTGTCTTCTTTATGTCAAGTTGCTTTTACAAGTCGCCTTAAAATCTATTAATCTCGTCTACCCATAAAACAAGAACACACACACACACACATACACACACACAAAACGTATAAAACATATATTGTTATTATATATAGTATGAATATACAAGTTAAATTGATATTTTATTAATCTATCCTTTATTAATAATTTAAAAATGGATTAAAGCTTTACAAGAAAAAAAAAGAGTTATTAATAGTACTTGTACAAATAGTAATAAAACTCCGTTCTGAAGAAGCAGAACAGATTTCTGGGAAAATTTTTAAACGAAGGTACAATTTAGAAACAGCAGTAAGTGATAAAATCTTTAAATTAATTTTAATTAATTTAAAGATTTTATCACTTAGAATTTACAATTTAATATTTTATTAAATTGCTTGGTTGCAATTTAATAAAATATTTAGGCTACGTATAATAATGAAATATGTATAACCTAAGATATCATAAGTAATCTGATTTGTTAATTTTAAAGTTATTGCTATGTATAATTGTAGGTAGATATATATTATAGAATAAAATTTAATTTTAATATTAATCTTCACAGCTGTTACATTAGACCTCCATGGGCGCTGGGTACAGAACAAGAAAATCATATATTCTTTTATAAATGTTATACCAAAGACAAATACTATATAGACTAAATCAAATATTATAAAAATATACTTGTCATAAAATCGATGTGTAATTATCGATGTGGAAACATCGATAAAAATTAGCAAAAGGTAGATAAAAAGAAAGATAAAAAAAAGGAATTTTTTTAAAAATATAAAATCCATTTTAAAATTCATTGTAAAACGAGAAAACAAAAATCATAAACGATAATGGTAAGTCCATAAAATTTAGATTAAACAATGCGATTGGAAAATAATGTATAAGTATATTGGCGAAAGTGAGAATACCTTTTCAGTATGATAAAACTGTACGGTCTATACTTCCATTTGGTGTCTAGAAGAAAGTGATTAAATTTTATATTTAGTTGATAGATTTAATTATTGGGATCGCTGCCATTTTCGCGTAAGTGCACAATTTAATATTAAATTTCCCTTATCAAGAAAATTCAGAGAAAAAATTCAACAGCTGTCAGACGGGAAAAAACAAAAAACCTGTACTCTCCGCTATGAAATCCTTTTCAGGGCTTACAGAACTTATGAGATTATCAGTTGTAAATAACTACAACCAACAAACACAGAAAATCAGATTAAAAACAAGAATGAAAAAGCGAAAGAAGTAAGAAGACCGTGAAAGTGATTTAGCTGTTTTTTCATTAGTGATCAGAAGATGGAGGAAAGCTCTTTGATTGCCAAATCTGTCAAAAAACACGCTGGAAGGGCGAAAGAGAAGGTAATTAGTAAAAACTAATTATGTATTGTTTCTGCGTACATAGGAATTTGAATTAAGGCCACTGGACTATAGTGTTTTTAAGCGAAAATTTTATTAAGTTATTATCTAATAATATTAAAAAATATTATCTGTACTGACATTTTATTATTTATTCGGTAAACCGAATAAATAATAAAACCATATTCTTGAATGGGATAAAGTGTAGAACTAGATTATTATCCTGCTTCCAGCTATTCTATTTGATTAATTTTTTTCGGTTCTGTTATGTTACAGAAAACCTTAACCATGTCCTTGACAAGGCTTAGAAAAAAATTTCTGGAGCAGCATCCCCAATAATTTTAGCTATGAACCACCACAGCCCAACAGACTTGCGTTCAGTTCAATTCCATTCGATATTTCCACATATTACCGCACAATTTTGGAAGGTCATAGTTATTTTTAAAGAAGCATAACTGTCCTTAAATAGATCATTATCAACTGAAGTGATAATAGTTTTTACATCAGACTATATTTCAGTTGATCAATACAAAATTGTTCATGAAATATTGGTTTCGCAATAGACCATCCCTATCCACCCTTTTCTTTTGTCCTGAAAGTTGTTCTGACATTTTACCTACACGCCCACAAACGTGTTACGGAAGTGGAAACTTGTAGTGTTCTTGGTGCTTGTGTGGTTTGAGTAAGGCGGTTTAATACAGGACTGTCCATAGATGAATTCGGGGGCATAGTTTTTACCTAGAAGCAATACAAAAATCAACTGTCTTGTATTTTATTTTTGGTTTTTGATTGTATAAATTTTTTAAGGTTCTTTTAATTAATTTTTATGAGTTCCAGGTTGTATCCTCGTTATCGTTATGATAAATTAATATATTTATGTTGCAAATATTTTATAATATGGTTTCAAATTCTTTTGTTTTGTTTTTGAAAGATTCTAGTTTTTATATTTTTATTCATTTTAAATTTTAAAATTAAAATATAGCAATTTTACATGGTCAAATTCATCCTTGTAATCTCTGTTGATAAATATATAAACAAAAGATAAGTTACTAAATAATTGAATGTATATTTCGTGTGAAGATTAAATTCTTTCATGGTTTTTAATTTTTTTCTTTTAACCAATTAAATAAATTCTTATAACCAATTATAAGTTATAATTGTTAAAAAAAGTTTTAACTAGAAAAATGGTTGTTTTAAATAACTCTATTATTTTGATGTCAATACGAACTGTTTGTAAGCCAAGAGAAATGATTTGACAAATATAAATGTACATAAATGTTTTTAAACTTTGAGAATTCTTGGATAAATTTTTGAAATATGATATGGAGTGATATTTAAAGAAGTAAAATTCATTTTGCTTAATATCGATAGCAACATCATTCGTAAAAATGGTGTGAAGAAATGGCTGGTTCGATCTATTTACATTGAAAATTGTAAAATAATGGTATTATTATAATAAATAAAAAAGTATTAAAGTATTATACTCGTATTTATACAGAAAAAAATCTTCAAATAAAATTTTTAATTTAGTTATATTTTTTTAATATTACACTACCGTACAACAGACTATTAGCTAAACTAGAGAAAAGCAGTTGTTCACTTCTCGGCATTGCCGTAACCTAACTTCATCGAACGTAAGTAAATCGCATGGAAAAATATAAATAAATATTATTACATTTTGATTGTACACTGTATTTTATTTGATTAAAATCTGAGTCCTACAACGTCATAGAACAAACAGGTTTCATGTTTAAGAGATGATTAATTTATTTTTTACATTTAAGAGTTGTTTATAAACAACCCTTTCATGGATATTCATTTATAGCTCGATGGTTTAATTTAATAGACCATCATAAAATCCACAAATTAAATATTTTATTTTAAAGATTTAGATTGATTAAAATTTTAATTAAAAATTTCAAATCGTTCGTAATTTCAAAGAATAACATTACACTGTGTTCAAAAATAATTTACTTTAAAACGAGGTCGGAATACAGAGCGTAAAAATAAAAAAAAGAAGAAATTCGATTGCTTACTTGTTTTTATTACAAAAAAAAAATAATAAATAAAAAATAACAGGAAAAATAAAAATTACTTTTATTTGCTGACAATTAAATATCTAGAATCTGTTCCCTCAGAACAAAGGATAGATACCTAAGAATTTCTATAATTTGAAAGAAAAAAGCTCAGCAACAATCAAGTTAGTGTTCTATAAAAACAACAACAAGCAACTTTGGTATAAAAAATTCCATAGCCTGACCCTGGACTCGAACCCAGAACCTACGGATGAAAGGAATAGAGATGCTGGTACTCCGCCACGGAGATCGGCGCTTAAAAAAAGTAATGACCTTGTTGTTTAAAAGACTTCAAAAATATTAAGAAACAAATAATGCCTAGTAATATTAATTGATTAGTCTATTATTCACTAATGTTTGTGAGAAACTAAATTGTCGATGAAATTAATTTTTTGTTTAGTTTTAATACAACGTTTAGTACAGATTATGTATAATCAACCAGTGATGATTCATTATTTAAAATTAAGGAAGAAGGAATAAAAAAGTACTGGGTAAATAAATAATTAAAACGATTTCTAGAAAAATAAATAAAAATACTACATCAATTTTAACCTAATAAAGCATTAAATTTGCATTATAAGATTGTAAAAAATCAAGAGATGCGCGGAAATTCAAGGTAAAAAAAAATTTACATTAAACAAATTTTATTTAAGATAAATAAAAACCGTGACGGAAGTTTCAATTTTGTCAAATCCAATTAAGAATTATCAATAATTAAGATATAAAACAACAATTATTCTAAAACCTATCTTTATAAATACTTAATATAAAAATAAAATATAGTATAGTCTAGTGTAGTCTAGTATAGTATAGTATAGTCTAGTATAGTCTCATAGTTTTTATGATAATGAAGAAGGTTTATTTGAATTATCCAGTGCTGTCATCATCATTAATTTATAAAAGTTTCTGATCCATGAAAGAGGTGGACTCGTCCAAGAGTTATAGGTTTAAGTGTTAAACTCCTATCACTTCTCAAATGCATACTTACACTAAGGTATTACCCATTTACTAATGAATAATTAGTAAATCAGCTAAATAAATGTATGTATTACGCATTGAATGTATCTACATCATGCTATGATGATTAAGCATTTGTCATGATCATAGATTATGGATCCACTGTACGTATGTATAGAGATGACCAGTAATTACACAAATTTAAAGATAAATAAAAAATAATCGACACGAAACACTTACATCAGCGTCTAAATATATAAATAACCAACTACTTGATACCATATATAATTCATTATACATGAATTGAAAACAATTTAAAATATTTGTCTATTTAAATTATTAACATTAAATTGATTTTAAAAAAACAAAAAATGATTTGATTTACTGAATACCTCTCTCTTTTTTCTGTTTAGCCTCCGGAACCACCGTAAAATATTACTTCAGAGGATGAATGAGGATGATATGTATGAATGTAAATGAAATGTAGTCTTGTACAGTCTCAGGTCGACCATTCCTGAGATGTGTGGATAATTGAGATCCAATCACCAAAGAACACCAATGTATCCACGATCTAGTATTCAAATCCGTATAAAATTTACTTAACACTTGTAATATTTTAATTGGGGAAAAAAATTAATTAAATAAAAAAAGGAATGAACATAAAAAAGTACTAATAAATATACTAGACTTCAAAAAATTTATTAAAAACTGAAAAAAAATTACTCAATTCTTAAAAATTCTTAAACAAACAACGAACAATTAACTAAACCATAAGTTGGTACAGTTTTCAGAAAAAAGTGAAATCTAAAGAACTGAAAAGTAATATTATTAGTTCTTTTTTATGCCAATTTTATAGTTAAAAAAAATGTGAGTAGACCACAAAATTATACCTAACTGTATTAGTAAAGTCATTTATGAATAAACAAATACGAGAAACCTGCTGAATAAAAGTAAGAAAATAATTGCAAACCAAAAACCTAAGCAGTCTCGCGTGCAGCTTCCTATGTGCGCATGCACACAAACAGCCAAACACCATGCCGATGGAACTGTGAAGCGCACAGTTCCATAGAAAGATTTTGTATCTTCTTTATAAACTGTGGTGTGGCTACTGACATTAAGCTTAATGATTATATACTGTACAAGTACAAAGAAAGAATTAAAGAAAAAAGGACTTATATTAAATGTTATCGATAATATCAAGTGGAAATAGGAGGTGATGTAGTTCCACAGTGCCTATACGCGAACCGCCATTGGTTTATCGGAGGGGTGCACTAAGTCGTGGTGGGCAGTCTGAATTGAAGATTAAAATGGTTTTAAACTAAATTATTCGCTGTTCTAATGGGTTTACCTAGAATAACAGTTATTTGTATTTTTTTTTGTAACTCTTATTTCTAAGTTCTTGGCTTAAATAATTGTCTAAAAGTATTTAGTAAGTACTACATAGTTTCCAATTATTTCTATACTTCTATTTTTCATTTATCCTAATATTTTAATAATTTTTCCAAGCATACCTTTTCCTTAGTGTCTATAATGATGAGTTTTTAACAACCGAATTAGCCATCAAGTGTTAGATTTGTAAGTAATTTTTTTTTAACGAGTTTTGGAGCGTAAATTTATTATTATTTTAAATTTAATATAAGGAAATTTGTAAAAAGCATTAGAATAGGCAGTTACAAAACTGGTAACTTATTTCTTAAATCATTATTATATTTAAAGACAATAAAACTTACCGAAATTTTTAATGTACTGTATCTATTGTATAATATCCGGGTCTCTCCGAAATGCAGTTTCGTACAAGGACTGGTCAAAAATTTGTAGTGAAATTCATTGATCAGCCTTGCGCGGTAAGTGGCTTGAGTGACTGACTACACCAAAATGGCCGAAGCCTCTGATAAGCTCCAGATGAATTACGCCCAGCAGAAACTACTAGCTTTGCGAAGAGGGTTGTTTCATGTATCATTTATCTACCAAGATAACAGCCGATACTACATGAGGTTTGATACTACAGCATGGGTGTATGAATACGAAAAATAATAACTAGATGATTCTGGTGACGCTATCAAGGCTAAGCGGGGCGCTCGTGATTGATAGAGTACTCCATTGGGATAGGTGCAGCCTTAATTCGTCGTTCGTATTCAAATTACGTACGTATTCAAATGGTAAAAATATCTTCGAAATAATTAAGCATTGTTTTTCGGTAGTATGATAACTGAAATTGAAATGAGGAAGCCTTTACGAGTGTGTTGTTTTCTGTTTTATTATGATTATAACTATATCAATATTTAGTAATAATTAATTAATTTTCAGTTCCATAATTATCACTATAGGCGGGTGATGATCCACGGAGAAAATTAAATGGATAAAGCGTACCATGAAGAAATTATGTCAAAAGAGAACAATACAGACTTAATCAAAACAATTCATAACAAGAAAACATCATGAGATGGTAGTACAGTGCAAAAGAAAAAGTGTAGAAGGTATAAAAAAAAAATCAACCAAAAAAGGGAGTTGTCAGAATCTTAAAAGTTAAGCTAGGAATAGAGAAAACGGAACAGAGTAATAGATAGCTGCAGAAGGGTAAGGTGTAAAGGACCTCTCTCAGAACAAATTATATAATGGTCAGGTGATAAAGTCGATAATTATATTTAATAATAAAAACTATTCACTAAATCAGCTCACTTATTAAAATAAATAAACCCATAAATGAACTATTTGAATGACAGTTCGTACAGAAGAAACAAATACAAAATAAAAAGTAAATGTTACTAGTTATTTGTATATTTAATAACTTTTTGCGGTTTGCGGTAATATTTTATTAAAGTTAATCAAATTAGCAAGAGACAAGCATATATATCTTCTATAGTTGGAAGATCCCTCGCTTTAACCGAAGACCACACCATTATAATCTTTATAGCGATACCGCCGATGTGCGGTGCTGTTAGTTGCACAGAATGTATTTTATATATATATCTAAAAGCAAAAACAGTCTCATCATCGGGTTTCATAGAACAAAAAGATGAGAAATGAATAATCTAATGTTATTTCCTTTCATGAAATTTTAAAATCCTTTTTAAATTTTATATCATGAAAGCTACATGATTATTAAAATTTTTTTAAATGAAATAACTACCGCTTTCTTTGACTCATCATTGTAACAGCTGAAGAGAAACAAATTAACTTTGCATTATCTTTTATAAAATTATTTTATAAACTATTGGGGAAAGAAATAAAATGAACCGCTTTATTACTTAGCATAATATACTTTGTCTAAAATTAATATTTACAAATACATATTAATCTGCATAAGATAATGATAAATTTTAAAGCATATGGCTTAATAAAAGTACAAGTACAATCATTTCTATTTATTTATAGTTATTACTTTTAAAAAAATGTTTTCTACATAATTATTGGTATATAATTCCCTTTCACAATCCTTGATTGACAATTACTGAGTAACGCGGACAATTAAAAACGTAAAAGTAATATATACTAGTCGCGAGATTATTTTATACTTTCATTACCCGTTCAAAGCTTTTTATAAAAAATAAGCCTAACAATAATACTGACGTTTGCGCATAATTATTCAAGTTAAATAAAATATTTGAAAACAATTTTCTTTGTAGATATATACCAGTAGTAATGTGTGTTATACGAGAATGTTATTCGATTTTTGCAGCAAAGATTTGATACTATGAAGGTTAGTACCGCACCGCTCCGCTTTACGTTTAGATTGAAGAACAGCAGTGCTGTTATGAGTGACTCTAAATGTAAGACAGTCAACAAAGTAAGGGCGAATAAACGTTCATGAAGGAAGTAGCGGCCGGCCGCCGGTGATAACAGATGATTTTATTGGAAAAATTGACGTCGTCATGTTTCGATTCGAGAAACACAGGTGCTTTAACGTGTCACAATCGTTTTTGATGATTCCCAATATTTTACGATCTTTGATTTATGATGTTTTGACTGAAAAATTATGTGCCGGATTGGTGCCGAAGACGTTAACCGACAAACACCAGGAAAAGCGTCTTGCTGCAGAGCGCATGAATTTTTGCGGCGTTACAAAAATGTAGGTGATGAATTGTTTGATCATATTGTTACCGTATATAAAATCTAGATTTCTTATTAGAATCTCGAGACAAAGTACTATTCAATGCGATGGCGGCATTCATCATCTCCTAGACTGAAGAAGTTTAAACAAGAACGTTCAGTAAAGAAGCTTTCAGTTACTTTTTTTTTTTTTTTTGAGGATTGTGTATTATGCTTGTTGAGTTTAGTGATCGTTGAACTGTAATTAATGCTAATACTTGCTGGAATCGTTAAAAGTTTTAGAAGAAAATAAACAATGTGAGATGGTATAATGCGGGATATTGTTTTTGTATGACGATGTCCGGCCACACTAATCAAACGGTGTGAGGACTGGAGAAATTTCATTGGAAAATCTTGAATCGTTCACCCTATAACCATGAATTGGAATTTATTGAAGACGGATTGATGAACTTAGTGGAACGCTATGAAAAATGTTTTGAAAATGAAGGAAGTTACCTAGCACAGTAGTAAATATATGTAGTTATTATGCATAAGTAATAACCTTTGTTCATATTTTTAGTTTTCTTTTTATTTTAAACCGGATCTTAAAAAACACGCCTTACATTATACATAAAACAAGGAAATCGGATGACCACAGCCACAAGCCAGAAATGATGATAATATTGAGCCTGTAAGTGACATTATTTTGTTGAATAGAAGAGTTTTTAATGATAAAACTCTTATCATTAAAAATTGATAAGATTAAAAATGGTTCTGAAACAAAAATTATACACAGTAAACTAGGCTTTAATAAAGTTTGTTCAAGATCGTTCTCCCCAAAAAAAAAACTTACTATACTGATTAAATAAATAATTGTACATCTGAAAAAAAATTTTGATAGTTATATTAATGAAGCTGGCGCTTTCTTAGATAGACTAATCGATGGGCGAAAAAAACAAGAGCCCATTTTTATAAGCCAGGAAATAAACGGTTGACGAGTTCATCTAGTATAAGGAATGAAAACGGAAACGCCTCGCAAAAAAATTTCAAGACCTAGTCATCACCATAACGGTAAAAATGCTTGTAATATTGGGATACTCATTGATTGATTAAAACCTGTAATTCGAAATAAAGGCCAAGTTCTTTTCATAAAAATGTCCATCCACATGACTATTGTTAAAATTCCTCAAAAAATGAAGTTTGAGATGGTGGCTCATCCTTCGTATAGCCCTAATCATGCTTTTAAGACTACCATTTATTTGATTCTACTCAAAGAGACGTTCAGAGACAGTCGAGTCACCTCATTTCAAGAATTGAAGGACAACAATGAAGCATGCGTTGTTCGCTGTTCGGCAAATAACCAGGCATAAAGAAGCACGTGTAACGACGAAACAGTATCGAAAAAGAATACTGAATTTGTTGAAAAATAATACTATACTTTAAAAAAATCATACAGCTATATTACGGATATGTTTTACGTATTCTCATGCAGTTTGAGTATGTTTGAGTACCTCAGATTGCTATTCTGAAATTTATTAGCAATATACAGCACCTACTATTTGAATTCTACTTACTGGATGCCAATATAACAATGGTTGACCTGACATTTACAAACCAGATTTGAGAATAGCATAGTCATTATTAAGACCAATAAGTTCCCATACCAGGTTCACTATTAAGTTAATATTCAACCCTGCAAGTGACACCTACGTTTTTTTCAACAAAGGGAGAAACTGTATAATGCACATCATCATTTTCAAAAAAAGTAACTCTGACTATAGGACCTCAAATGCGTCATAACCATAAGAAATAATAGGAAAAACTTGTATTCCTGTCTGTTGCACAATAATGGATTATCATTTTTATAAGAATGTATCAGGTTAAAAAGTAATAAAAGGAAGCTTTACATCACTTTTTTCAGTTATTTCCTTTTCTTAAATAATTACTTTACTTTAAAGTAATTCACTTTCTTAGTGAATTACTCACTAACAAATCTTAGGGAGTGAATTACTTTACCAAATTCTGATAACTGAATTTTTGATTTGTTTTTTTTTTTATTAAATATAAACTGATAAGGAAATGAAATAAGGCTCCCTTTCACCTTTTGCCATTATTATTTAAAGTTATTAAATTTTAAACTCATCGGCAAAGATATGAATCGACAAGTATAATCTGTTAAACTTACTTCCCATAGGAAGTTTACCATATTGATTTCTATTAATTTAAATAATCGTTATACCAGATAATTTGTGGACCGACAAAAAGACGAACTGTGGTTTCGCGACAAAAATTTGTGTGCTACTGTGTGCTAATCGTGTTATTGTTGTACCACACTTTAATTTGAATTTTTGTTTCGTTTAATTAAGCCTCCATTTTTATTAAATTCTGTTTTATTATAAGAATGAAAACGTATTCTACTTAGGGTAAAAAAAAAAAAAATAAATAAATAATTAATCGTAGATCAAGAGTAAGCGGAGGAAACTAATACACGAAATATTACAGGAAAATAATTAAAATAAAAATTCTACGAATACAATAAAACAAATCGAGTTTATTTAAGAGAAGATTTATTCTATAATTTTCATTTTTACTTCTAAAAAGTGAAACCTACCGCAAATAAAAATTCTACTTTATTTATTATACCAGTCGTGCTAGCGGTTTTGCCCGGGTCCCCCGCCACAAAAGCCGATGCGATTTTGTGAATTTATTTCATGTAAATAAACCGACGTTTAAACAAAACCTAAAACAATCTCTTTTATACATACCGCAAATATCGCTGTGTGTGAAATGCTTATGAGATGATACAGAAAGAAAAACTTAGTGACATTTTTAATATTAGGATTATATATAGGCTGCGGGTTGTACCAGTCACCAGAAAAAAAGAAGATATTTTAGTAACAAATTAATTTTATTTAACTTTTCAGAAATAAAGTAATTTGTCACATTATCCGTTTTACAAATATATATAGGTATATAGGATAACCTATAAGCCCCGACGGAGATTGGACCGGTAATAAAGTTTTTGATTAGAAATGTTTTTTCTTTGTTTTACAAGTTGTCTTATTTTTAACCTCCGGGACTACCGTTAGGTATATTACTTCAGAGGATGACATGCGTGGCGTGATGATTCGTAGCGTGTGTGAAAATGTCATGCCTGACCTGGATTCGAACCCTGAGCTTCCGAATGAAAGGTCAAGACGCTATCACTCGCGCCACGAAGGCCCGGAAGTTGTGTCTTAAAGTAGTCTGAAAATTCACTAAGGAAAAATTTACAACCCTAAAACGCATCAAAATAATTCAGTTTTTCTTTGAAAACAAACATTCAATTTTTAAAGCGCATTAAGCATGTTGTCAACATTTTAACTTAGAATTCTGCCTTGGAATTAACGGTTCACCACTTAATGGAGTTTCCAGCAATAAAATTCAATAACTGATGTTCCACGTATCGGGAATTATACTAGTCAGCTAGGATAGTGGCGAATAAAGAATTGCGAGAGAATATCGAAGAAGAATTACAGACATCGACCGGAGATGAGCTACTCAACTTCACATCTCTCGTACAGGGCGGCAGCACATTTTACACGACTTTTAACTTTTTCCATACAAGATTAATAGTACAGATTATTCACGACGACTGAATTATGCAGTCCGATTTCAAAAATTGACAAGAGAAGAAAATGTGTTTATCCACCACCTGATTACGTCCGATGAGGTTCATTTCCATCACAACAGTTTTGTAAATAGGCAGAACTATAGACTTTGAGGCTCTGAGAATCTAAAAGTTGTACAGCGGCATGAATTGCCTTCTCAAATACACGGTTTGGGGTGGATTAACATCACAGTGTATCATAGCACCGTTCTTCTTCGAAAATGACGATTATGATACTGGGAAAATCAGTGGAGAAGGATATTGGGAAATATTCCAAAATTTCTTAAGGTCTGCAGTGGAAAACAGACCTGAACTTTGATTTCAGCAAGACCACTTGCCATACAGTTGAGGCCACAATTCAATTTTTAGGAACATTTTTGGTAAACGAATAATTTTCAAATCTGCACTGGATTGGGCACCTAGGTCTTCAGATCTAATGGTCTCTGACTTCTTTTTACATGGACACCTAAAAGAAGCGGGTTTGTGAACAAATTTCAGACAAGACCACAACTATAGGAAAACATTCCTTCAGAAATTAGGGGACTATAGCCACAAATACAAACTGCAAGTGGTGTAGAAAGTATTCGTCGTTGCAAAATCGAGAATATAAGACATTTAAAAGATGTAATTTTCCGTTCACAGAGTTATGTAATCTCCATGATGTGTTTTTTTATTATAATCAAAAGTAGATAGAGAAATAATACCAAAAATAAAATAACTGTTTCAACTCCGTCGTGACCTATAAGCTATAAAGGTATTTATGTATAACCCACCGGGTTGGTCTAGTGGTGAACGCGTCTCCCCAAATCAGCTGACTTGGAAGTCGAGAGTTCCAGCGTTCTAGTCCTAGTAGTTATTTTTACACGGATTTGAACACTAGATCGTGGATACCGGTGTCCTTTGATGCTTGGGTTTCAATTAACTACATATCTCAGAAATGATCGACCTGAGACTGTGCAAGAACACTGTACACTTCATTTACACTCATACATATCACCCTCATTCATCCTCTGAAGTATTATCTGAACGGTAATTACCGGAGGCTAAACAGGAAAAAGAAAGAAAGAAAAGGTATTTATGTGTATTTATTATTAGGACTCTAACTCGAGAAAGGTTACCTGTGTTTTAACAAAATATGTATCAAATGACCAATATTAATTTCAGCGTTGATATTAGGTAAATTACGAATTGAAAGAAATCAAAATGGGAATCTTAAACGCAGTTTTAACTAACTATTTATAACTCAAGTAGGGCATCAAAGAAAAGGAAATGGAAAGATGGTTTCAATAAAAAAAAATACTGAAAAATATGATGAAAGAAGACATAAAAAAATTTGATCTATTTATAAATTATATTGTGGAAATCTCTAAATATCTAGCAAAATTTTTTTTAGTAATCATGATTCTGTTTTACTGAAGACAACAGGAGTCTCACATTCATATCAATAAATTAATGTTCTAGTCTCTGTTACTTCTTTATATTTTTATAATACAAATTTTTTATAAATCTTTAAAAAATACGTTGTTATTACGATAGAAAATTTTATATACAGTATTCTCTACTGTTAGGAGGTAAAATTAAACGAAAACATTTTTAATTCATCGAAAAAAATTCTCTTTCTTAAGATTTATAATTTTTGTAAGTATTTATTATAAAATCACATCAAAAAGAAAATAACAATAACTGTTACCGAATAAGACGATAGTTGCACCTCAGGATTCATAACTGAATGATGCAAAAGCTGATTCTAATTTACTCAGGGCTTGGACAAAGTTATTAGGACGTTTAACATTATACATTATATTTAGTTTAGCCATTTAGAGGTGACGCGTTAACAGCAGACACGTTCTAATTTCTCTCTTTACGTATCACAGACTATATATGCTTTACGTGGATATATGTATTGTTAAAATTAATTATGCGCTTTTGTACAGATTACTTCTGTTCAATTAAAAATAAAATTAAAAACTGCAGAGACTGCAGAGATGTATGTTTACTCTCTCAATCATCCACAAATTGAAGTAAACATCACTCAAATATCTTTGAATATTTTTAATAATAATATTAATTATTAATACAATTTTCTAAGCACATAGATATAAACAAAGATACATACGTAATTTCAATTTCAATTTAAGGCGCAATTTCATGAAAATCTTATTTAACAAAATGTATGTAAAAACACACCCGAAAAAGAAACGGAATTTGCACAAATGCACATACAAGATCAACAAATACAGAACTAATTAATTGGATTATACTCAAACATTCAATAATGTAGACTTATGGGTAATTATTTATTTTTATACTGGCTTGGCTGTATTTGAAAACTATGAGCAAATGGCAAATAATATAGTAATATTGTTACTTAAAATATTCTAAGAAAGGTTACTAATTTCCTGAGTTATAATACTTGTCCGTGTTTATTTTTACGATAAATAAAATCACGATAGATTGATTATAAACTATGTTTATATTTGTCAAACAACTATAATGTTAATTCATTTACAATTTGTCTGCTGACTTATTATAATACTAGTTGAGAATACGCTTACATTTTTATAACATTTAAAAATATACCATAACATTTCTTTTTATGGCAAAATACTTAATCATTTATAAACAGCACGATAAAAAACTTTTTAAATAATCCATAATACTATCCAGTAACGCAAAATAATAAGTTGTATTTACAAGAAAGCAATTTATTTCTGCGCGTGCACTAAACTGAATGTTTCCAGTTTGGATAACGGGCACTGTACTACCCTTCGTAGTCCAAATTTAAAGATTCATTGCGGCAGCTATACATGATATATGTCATTAAAAATTAACCAATCAATAATAGGTAGTGTCTCGGTATTTCATGGGGAGCTGCCCCGGGTTTGAATCCCGGTCAGGCATGGCATTTTTTCATACGCTACCAATCTCCTCCGGGCTGAAAACTATAGCTATTGATAACCGCTCTTCCATAAAAAAAGCATTTAATTTACATACAACATTCTATTTTATTGATATTATGTTTTAATTGGTCAAAAATACTTAAACAGAACTCGTTAAAAATATAGTATTCTTCCATCTCCCAATGATAATGAATGACATCACAAGCTACTTTTTTTAAATTATTTTTTAATCAACACAAGCTATTATTCAATCTACTTTTTAAAATTCCCTACGATCTCTTTTTTCGTTATAAACATTATTATTTTGAAAGCAGAACAGCTTAATTCTTTTACATTATGCTCGACTGATGAGAGATTTCATAATAAGTTACGGCGGGTCCTATTGTAAGAGCAGTGTCTACAAGTACATTCAATATAAGATCACGTCTCACGTCTTACTTTTTTTAAGGGATCCACTACAATGATGGACGATGTAATTGTGACCTTGAAAGACTTTCTCCACGCCCGCGTAATCATTAACCACGGTTATTGTCTGTTGGCGCCGACAATTTTTTTCTTTACGAAGGATATAGGTTTCTGGAAAATAACGTTAAAAAAAATATATATATATATACATTACATAAATAGATTATATCTTGTAAATGAAAAACGCTGCATATGTAAATATAAACATATGCAGTACATTATTTCTTATAGAACAAGCCAGAATAGCGTACCGGAACCTCTCTTACTCGATGATTCGAGCCTCGTGGAATAATTTACGTAATTTGAAAATAAAAATATTTGCAAATAGTTTAATATAAAACAGTCTACATATATTTTTATACATCAACTAAATTACTAAATGAAGATACTTAGGAAAAAACTTTACTTTAGGAAAAAACATTTTCACACATTTAATGTCAAGAATAAAAAAAAAAACTGGCAACAAAGTTGTAATACTCTCCTGTTATTGGTTATTTATTCTTATATAATCGAAAAATAATTATAGAAAAAAGTTACCTAAGATTTTTTTTTGGGATGGGGTAATTTATGATGAAGTTTAAATAAACCAAAAAATGTTTAGTAGATCAAAAATCTAGATTTTTTCCTAGCGTCCGAGCAGGAACGTAAAAAATTCGAAGTAACAAATCGATACTTCCATTAAGAAATTTGATTGATTAATCAGTCTCATGCGATTACATTGACGTCGGCTCGTTACGTAGCCATACTTGAAACCTTTGTTGTGGAACAACAAAAGAGATTTCCAGCAATTCTTAACACAGCCTGGTTTCAACAAGACGGAGCAACGTCACATACTGCACGAATATCGATGGCAGCTGTACGCCGATTGTTTGGACAACGTGTCATTTCACAAAATGGTGACATTAGATGGCCTCCCAGATCGCCTGATCTCTCAGCTTGCGATTACTTTTTGTGGAGTTACCTTAAAAGCAAAGTGTTCCACAGTAGACCTACTACAACGGAAGAACTGAAGGCAAAGATCCGAGAAGCAATTGCGGAAATTCCAGTTGAGATGTTACGTCAAACCATGAACAATTTAACGAAGAGACTTCGTGAGTGTTTACGTAGAAGAGGAGGTCACCTGCAAGATGTCATCTTTAAAAAATATACTAAAATGTATGTATCCGAAAATGGCAACATTTGTACAATTACATGAAATAAAATTCACTTTCTAAAATAAATGTTTCATTAACGTTATTTAATTTTTTTTAATTTTCCGTTTCTTTGAATCACCATAAAGTCCATAAGTGGATTTTATTCGTACCATTTTAATCAAAATCAAATTCTCAACAAGTTTTGTTTAAAAATGACATTTTTATTATCAGTTTAACAAAATTATCTTACACAAAAAGAAATTAATGTGTTTTTCGATTCCAATCTTTTGTTTTACCCCAAATTTCTCAAAAAGTACTAAAAGTTCTGGGACTTATATTTTTCCAGTTTTACAGATCAGATTTTATATAAAAATCAATAAATTTACCCCTTCATTTGGTTCCCAAGAACTACAGTTAGTTTCAATTTTATCGTAGGCGCAGAAGTCAGGGCGAAATCTTCGCTAGCCGACACTCACTAACGAAGCTTTTCGGAACTTAGGTATATATGATTTTTTTTCTTTATTCTCAGTAGTAGGAAGTTAATTACATTCTTCGTGAATTACCTGCTTATATATAAATATATTAGCATCTGCGTCGAGGCTCGGCTTCAACCGCACTATATGGCTACTAGCGTTTTCCTTCGCGGTCAGGTGATTTTTAGCAGGTCAGGGCTCACTTCATTCAACTTTCTTATCTAGCCAGGACCCCTCTGAGTTCATGAAACTCACGCTAGTGAGAATAATAATGACAAATAAAAATGAAAGATTATTCAATTTATAAAAAATATCATTCTATTGTAATTTCTTCAGAGGAGCAGCTTTGGCAGTACAGACCCAAAACTCTGAGTGTTCTAAAGAATGCAGCTTTCAAAACAGTAAGTAACCTTCTATCTTAAAAATATTAGTTATAACTGACTACCCATCCTTGTACGAATAAAAAAGTATTTTGCGCGGTTCTTAGCGTTATCCAACAAGCATCACTAGGAGGTGACCGTACTTCGTTTCTTATATTTAAAAACATTTAAACTGCAGAATTATCAGTTTAATAACTAGTAACTGAATAACATAAAGGTTGATTCTATTTATTTTCCTGTTGTTCAGAAATTTTCAAGCACAGTAGATAACAAAGAATTTTGTTTAACAATAATGTAACATAAGAGAGAAGTAAGAAATATGCAATCAGAGACATGTGTCAATAATTCATGGATGCTTCACCCATAAATCAGTAACTTCATGATGTTGTGCCACCCTCATCAGTAAGTAAGTGTTGGTCAAAATACCTGCAATTATTGTTCTTAAACCTACTTTCTAAAAATTTGCTCATGAAGTTTTTTTATTACTACTATTTTCTTTTTTTTTACAAAATTATAATTAATTTGAAATGTTTTAAAATAACTGAAGAGAACAAAGACAATTTGTTACGGGATCATACTCTTTCACATCAACAGAATTCCACCAAGATTACAAACAGAAAATAAAATATTGAGATCAGTACACTAACAGTATGAAGTATTTTTGAAGGTATATAAGCTAAAATAATATTTAAATTACCAAATAAATCTTTTTTTAAAAATATTTCGTTATATCCAACCTTTAAAGAGATCAAAATCCATCTTTGAAGACAAAGAAAGACTACAGTATATATACGAGTCTTATATAAAAACGAGTATATATAAAACATAATAAATAAATATATTAAAATATATATATATATATATATATATAGAAAAAACAAAAGAATTATTTTACAAATTTTACAGAAAATGATAGGGTACGACAAAATCTAATTTATCAATATAATTTTTAGTAATGATTTATTTATATCTAAAATCATTACTAAAAATAAGTTTATATATATATATATATATATATATATATATATAAACATAAAATAAAATCCTAAAATAAGATTGGTTTATTTAACGTAGATTTCAATCGTAATAAAAATTGAAGAAAAAAAATTAGCCTAGTAATTCAATTTTCTGTTTTAAACATATTCCAAGTTATGAAAACGTAATATGTTCGGCGAATACAGGACAAGAAAACTTGATAGATATTTTATATTATAAGAGAGGTATAAATATAAAGCAACTTAAAAAAACGATAGAAAGAATTTCGATGGTTTGATCACTTACAAAGGATGCACCCGGTTCCCTAAATTATGCTGCGAAACAACACAGGAAGAAAAGAAGCCGTGTGAGATCATTCGAGAAGAAAATGGGAAGGAAGAATTAAGGAAATATTACCCGTGGTCAGGAGGTGAACTACAGGAATAAAGCGAGAGGAGTGACGCAATATAGAAAGCGTTGGAAATAACCTCTTATAACCTCGTCACCGACAATAAGACGAGAAGGCAATTGAATAAGGAATAGTAGTTTTTTGCCAGCATGACAGAGCCTCGGCCAGCATTACTTTACCTCGGTAAAAATTTCGAAGTATTTTTTTAGGCACTTTCAATAATCCAATTTAAATTTATTTGAAATCATTTCAATAAAAGTATTTAGATCTATTCATTTATTAAAATTGTCTCAATTTTATTTATTTTACTTTATCTGTAGTTCTATTTTTTATTTTTTAAATATCTTTGCAGTTACTTTTTAAATGGTATACTGTATTATACAATTTTTACGTTTTATGCTATTCTGTGAGCATAATATTTTTACAGAAATCTTAATGAAAATGTTGAAAAGGGAGAGAATATGTTGTTTAAACTTCGGTTAGGATCTATCAGAAAAATTTGTATTTTGGAATTTGGGTATTTTGAGGTTTAGATGAACCCAGGAGAAGAAATCATAAAGCTAATACAACGTTAAATTTAAAAAGGTTTAATCCACATAGAATTTATTTCATTTTAATAGTTATAATTTTAATAAAGAAAAAAATCTAGTAATCTTATTTATTTATTTTAGTTTAATTTTAAAGCATATAAACTAAAGTCGTTATTAAAGATAAAAGTCGAACAGCATAAAAATAATAATAATCATAAAACAAACAAAAACAAAACGAGAAAAGCTGCAACAAGTAATATATCAGGTAGATGTAATCTAGAGTGCATGTTATGGCTCATATTATATCCCATGTAACTATTACTTGTAAGTAAAGTATACACATACAAACACACACACACACACACCGCAGCATATCTTCATCTCAAAGCTTAAGCTATACTTCATAAAAAGTGGTAGTTACCGTCTCGTATTAAAACCACATATTCATACAACTTCCTAATATTTATCTCGCCTACATATTCATTCGTACTGTATCCCACATGCCACACACACACACACCCATATATATATATACAGAGAAAGAGAGCGAGAGAGAGGATTGTATTGAATTTTTATATAAACACGATTATTAAATTTTACAGAATAGTGTTAAAGAACTTCTCTTAACTAAAAGTCAAGAGTGGTAGCCAATTCCCTAACGTTCAGAAATATAGACTACTGGAACACTTATCAGATACATTTTTTAATTATAACATTAAAAAGCACTTATACACCCGCCACCAGTAAATTAATGATATTAGTCATTCTATTATTGTTATATTACACTATTAATCGTAGATTAATGTACAATTATAATATTGTCATATTGTTTTATATTTTATATCACACTTAGGTTAGGTTTCTTTTACTGCAGATATTATTGGCGTAAAATAGACTATATTCACCGATCAGATGGCAAAGTTTTTTTTCTTGGCGCAAAACGAAATATCATCATAAGCGTCCGGACACGGCATTTATATAGTAAATAAATAAATATTAAAAATTAAATAAAAAGCTAAAACTAGTAATATAAAAACACAGCATAAATGGAAAACACCTTTGACCTATGCTAAAAGCGAAATAAAATCACAATGGAATATTACATTAAGTATCTAAATTAAAACATAAAATTATTACGAAATGGCATAAATAACTGAAACGGACTACAGAAAACTCAAATATTTGAATTTTAACGGACGGCCATAAAAAATCGTTAAAACATTCGATAACATCTTCTCATTGTTACTTAAGATATTTCGGAAGCTAGCCCCTAGTTTAAACTTCCGACGCAATGCCACATAACAGACACAATCCATATGGATGTGGTGTACAATTAGTTGGCACTTGCAGCGAACACAGACAGGTACATCGATCTGAGTCATGAGATATCCATAAGTGAGCCTAGTGTGCCCTATTCGCAAACGGCAAATAATAACCTCATCTCGAAGGTTATTTCTGCATGAGGAGCTCCACGGTTGTACAATATTCTTAACAGGACGAAGTTCATTTACATCCACTCATCACGGATCACCCTCTTCAGAAAACAGACAAGATCATCAGAAACAACACGATTAGTGAAAGGAAGCTGGAAAAAACCTCTTTTGCCGCACTATCAACGCGCTCATGGGTCTGAAATTCCAATATGGCTGGGGATCCAGCAGAACCTCACAGTTGTGTTACGGTGAGTCATTTCAGAGGTGACAGGCTATATGTCACAGACGACAGGTTGAAGTATATGTCACTAATCGCCTGTAAAGCACTAATGGAATCTGAATAGACAAGTACGTGTCGAAATGTTGGACTAATTATATTTAAGGCACTAGAGGCATTGGCGTCAAGACCGAGTCACGGCTTCCGGGGTGGGGTCCAGGAACGACATAGTCGGGCTTGGATACCCCGCCCTAGGGATTAGAGGCAGGCAATGAAAAGATCTAACCGTCGGACTAGACTTATGGCCGGCGGACGGGAAGGCTCGTTTGGGTGAAATTCACTGGAAGGGTGAAAAAAAATGGTTTTTAAAACTTATTACGCACCCTCTTTTGATATTTTTAATGTAACTTATGAAAGCCGTTTTATTTTACGTTATTAAACAGTGTCAAAGCTTTATAAAAAAAATCTGAGGTGGACAACACATGACTTCCTTGTACGCCTATTAAATTACATTTACACATATTTTTAAAATGAAAAGTACATAAAATTTTATTTCATTAAAAACTTCTGATATTTAAAACTTTTTTTTGTTATTGAATTTTTATTTATTGTAAACAATTTTTTACAATGAGAGGTTAATAATTATTAATAAATCAACATATTTAAATTAAAAGTCTGATTCGAACCGATTGTTTTCCCCTAAGATCCAAATATTTCATTAATTAAACTTTTATTTGGCTATAACTCTGGAACCAATGAAAATACGTATCACTTGTGATATATCGTTGAAAAGCGCTCAATGAGGGCTTATTACTGCAGTTAAAAAAATTCAAAAATTCAATTTTTTTTTGGATTTTGGACGTTTTTGAACACTTTTAGTTCAGTCGATTGTAATCAAAAGGGGAGATACACAACTAAATGTTACAACAGTTCTAAATCAAAAATTTCAACATAATATGGCTAATCGTTTTTGAGTTATGCGAAATACATATGTACGTACAGACGTCACGCCGAAACTAATCAAAATTGATTCAGGGATGGGAAAATGGATATTTCCATTGAAATCTAAAAACCGAAATATTTCGTAATCACAATACTTCCTTGTACGTACAAGGAAGTAAAAAGGGAATTAATAACATGTATTACATGCCAAAAGGGTACAAACAGCATCTCGAACCACCATTATTATATATTTCATACCTTCAATATTAAAAAGTTATCGGATTCAGGAATTTTTAACATGAAATAGCAGTGGGGAAAAATATTATGAATACAAAACTTTTTAAATCTATCATAAATGGATAATAATTCTGAGAAAAGCAAATTAAATACTTAAAAACGGAAAAAATTATCGATGTTATATATTGGAGAATTCGAAAAGATACAAGCGCCTAAAATAAAGATTGCGTTTGATTAACGGAAATTTCTATCTGAAGCAGGTATCAACAGAAATTAATTCATAATAATACGTGGATTGTAAGTATAAACTAGTTCTGAAGAAAGATTATTCTGTCAATGAAATAACAGTTTTTAATTCAATCCACAATTGGATATTAGTACAAAGATTATATCTATTTATTAAAATAAAAGGAAAAAAGAAACAACTAGTAACTTAATTTGTATTCTAAATAAGTAATGGACACTTAATACACAGTAAGAAGTCTCAACATCGCTATCTGGTTCCAAGTTTATAATAGAACTCCAGTTTGGATATACGGTGGGTCGATCAGCATGTGTCTGCCCACCCGGCTATAATTTTTAAACGGTACTTCATGTTTTCTTAAATATCAAAGAGAAATTCTAAACTTAAACGTAGGTTATATTAAGATTCCTAACGGTTATTGTATTCGGGATGTAGAAAAAGGAAAACAACAATTTTTATGCTCTTCATTTATCCAGTGATATAAAAACATGATTTTTATTGATAAAATAAAATATTTTAGGCTGTATTAGGCGGCCAAAATTAATATCTCCTTATTTTTTGTGAAGAAACAAAATTCGTTATTTTACTTTTTATTCATTTTTATTATTATTATTATTATTACATTTTTTCTAATACTTTTCTACGGTTACTGAACTTATATTTTTACTTTTATTTTCAACAAAATGGTCTATCCAACATTAATAAAACAAGGAATTTTGTTTATATTTCACTTTTCTTCTTCTATTGGAGAATAAAATGCTATTTAATTTATTAAAGTGTTCGATGTTGTACGGGATGTTATCAAACAAAAGTCAAAAATATGAATGGAATCCGGTTCTCAATTTAGAAAACGTGTGCAATTTCACTAGGAAAAGATCGGATTACAAAAAAGCCCAGTTTTGACAATGGATAATAATATAGTTTAGTTTATTTCTTAAGTCTCACTTAGGACAGATACCTTTCATGGAGGACGCGCATAACGGAACTAGTAAAAAAGGGTCAGAAAGCCGTAAATGTTATCAGATATCTGTCAAATTGGGACTCTAGAATCTAAAATACATTACGTATCGATAACGTATGGCTCTGCCAAAAATTTCACTTAAAGAAACTCGAGTTGGTCCGTAGTATAGGAATCAGGTTTGTTACAGGAGCCTTTCGCACCAGCCGGATTGACAGAATTTTGTCAGAAGCAAGAGTCATGCTGCTGAATTAGGGAGATTGAATAAAAGATAGATCTTGGCTTTTCCAAAACATATAAACTTCGTTCTCTTTTATAAATATGGTTTGGCTGAACAGTATCGGAAAAGATTTACGTTTTCCAGACCTTCTAGGGTAAGAAGATTGGAACTCTATGGAAACCATGAAATAGATTTACCAGAAAGTCAGTTTCCAAAAGAGAAGTCCCACCGTGGCTAATGTCAACGGTTGAGGGCCGCATCGACTTTAAGAAGAAGATAGAACAGGGTGTATAGGCAATTGTTATCCGAATGTATTGAGATTCAACGATTATTATAGGAATATAAAAATTAAACCCATATATTCAACGATGGGTCGAAGACCGAGATAAGTGTCGGAAGCTTTGTAAACGTACTTGATGAATCACATTTTTGAGGATTATCTAAAACAGGCAGGGTTATACGCTATTCAGCAAGCTCTTCTACAGATACGTTTCTGGGACTTATTTTATTCGATCTTTCAGGTAAAAAACCATAAGAAATCACAAATTCATTCTCTTAATTAAAGTCTTAAAAATTTCTTTAAAGCTCATTTCACCGTGTAGCTGAAGTCCAAGCAAAATCTTTCACTAGCCGTAATTCGCAAATGAAGCATTTTAATAAATACGTTTATATGAAGTTTTTCCATTATTTTTACGAGTAGAGTATGTTACGAAAGTCCTAGGAGAACTTCGTGATACATTCTGTGTAGAAAATAAAATCAGAAATTACTTTGTATGGTGGAATTTTCTACGTAGATTATTAGAAACATACATTCTGACCCTTAATTAACGATCTAAGAATTTCAGTGCCACCTCGTTTCACGGGGTAGCTGAAATCCGAGCGAAATCTTTTGCATGATGAAAGTTTTCTTCTTCTTGGCTTTGCTACGCTCTCCAGCTTTTAGAGTGTGCACTAGTACTATCTTTAATTCTTCTTTTTATGATATTCAGCAGTGTAGCAACAGATCTATTAAGCACTATTCCTATAATCACTCCTTGGATACACGACAAATGCTGCGGTAATACTTTTCCAGCATTGTTTTTCCTTTTTGTAAATAAATTTTATCAATTTCTAGTATCTTTTCTCGACCTCCGATTTTTGACTCACCTCTATTTTGAATAGCATGAACACAAACGTCTCTCATATAATTACACCACTCTACTGTAGCGTTGTCCCATTTCTAATTCACATTCACACAATTTTTGCACGTGTCAATTCATAACACCAACAGTATATAAATCTAACGATTTTTACAATTGGTAACTGATTTCTTTCGAACCAATTACCTTTGAGTAAATATATATATATATTTTTTTCTTTCTACAATCTCTTTTCATCCAGCGAAAACGTTAATGTTTAAAATTAAAAGATATAGCGTGTTTTTGTTACATTTACAGAATATCGGCAAAAGACCTTTTTATTGTAAAAATGAAATTGCATTTTCTTCGGTATTTGGTAAATCCCATATTTTAATGAGACTACACTGTGTATAACTGTCTATTCGGTATCACCGGTAACGATTCAAACAACATTTTAACAGGTTTTCCAAATTAAAGGTTTACATTTCTATTGTATAATTATTATAATAGTATTTCTTGTGTGGGAAATATAAGAAAGTCATGTAATTCCTAGGTAATATTATTTGAGAAACATATTTTTACTCATTTTACAAAATTTATCACGAAAAAAATGGGGGTGCGATAACAATAAGGTTGTGTAATATACACATTTAACATTAATTAGACGAGGTTAGTGAGCGTAGGTTATGTTTGGTTAGGTTATATGATATACGTACGATTGGTCAGTACACGGAGTCAACATAATTTAAACAAATATAACCTATATACGTTCCCTCGCTAACAAACATATTTTTTGTTTAATCTTATATATGTATAAAAATGAATGTTTGTTTTTTATTTGTCCGGTATGCGTTCCTATACTATTCATCCGATTGCGATGAAACTTTTGTGAATTGTGCGCACGCTCGCGAAGGTTTCTGAATTTGTTGGACCCGCTAGGTGGCGCTAGGGTCGAGATATTTCGAATAATTGTATTAATGGTCAAATTTATTTCATATTAAGAATATATACTAGTTACGTGAAGAGAAATATTTTTGCGAAAAAGGGAAAAGGCAAAGAAGGAAAGAGATGAAGATGTGAAGATGGGAAGTGATGAAGAGGGAAAGGTTAAATTTTTTGATGTTCCGTAATGTTCAGTTTTAAATGTTTTATCAAACTTTCATTTGTGAAGCATTGACGAGTCAGCTAGTACATTATAATAATACGTATAATTCGCTGTTTTTTGACAAAAAAGCTGCATAAATAAAAGTGGCGGCGCGATAACAAACTCTAATTATATTGCACATTATTTTACAATATAGAGATTGTTAGTATCGTTAATAAAATCACTGAGATTATACTGAGGCCCTATAATGAAAACTCAATATTGCCTTTCAGCTCAATTTTACAATTTCAGTGCATCCATGGGATTGGTGATAAGCAAATTACATCATTTAGTAACTGCTTAAATTACATCTTAATCTTAATAGAATGCAGTATATATTCTCTTTTTCGGTTTGCTTAAACTTAAGTTACGAGTCAGTGACTGTTCTTATGAATTGCCCTTTACTTTTTGCTAATCACGAAGTATTTTATTTTTCCCATTATCCGGACAATCCTTTCTTTCCATTGTTTTATTAAAGAACCCGAGTTACTTCTAATTACACAATAAAACAAGGAATATAAAATTAAAACATTTTTTTACTACATATATATATTACTGAATTTACATACGTGAAAAACCCCAGTTAAATGGTTGTGATTAGAAAAATTACACTATGTAATAAACGTAAAAACAATTCTACAGTTCAAATAGTTATACTTAATTCCGCAAACACGCGCACACGCACTTATACTAAAAAAAATCCTGTAAAGCAAATATTCTCTTCAAAGAATTTTTCAAGAAGGCAAGCAAACAAGCAGTTAGGTCAGTATTTTGTGGTTTAGGTTTGGTTTGGTTACAGCCTACGGGGTCCTACTTCTTCTCTTCTCTTCTAATGACATGTCTACGCCATTCTTCCGCCATTAAGAAAATTATAACTATGGGACCAGATGAGAGAAGGAATAATAATAACAAGTAGTAATTATATTGACAGGGTTATTTGATCTCGCCCTAAGCAAAGTTAAAAACGGAAAAAATACTAAACCAGATGCCAATGGGAAAGTCAACTTGTCACAACGCCATAACACAAATATATAATAATAGTAATAAAAACAACATTAATAGCAGTGCTAATAAAATTGCTATAAATTAATACTACTACTACTAATATTAATTATAATAATAAAAAATAATGATTTCTAAGGATTATGACTTTTTCAAAAAATTAGATCCGAAATATCCGTTGGCTAAGACGAAAACACCTACCACAAAATCTTTCTTAGCCAGAGAAAATGTTGAGAACGATTTCAGAAATGACGGAAGAATTCGTTTTAAATTAAAATAAAATCTGTTCTAAAAGGCTTTAAGCAATACCATTCCTAAAGGTTTATCACTGGGCGTTTAGTCATCTTATTAACAATAATTTTTCTGATCTATTAAGATCTGATTTTTAAAAAAACCACTAATAATTAAAATAATTTTTTAATAAATTAATTTTTAGATTGTAGATTTATTGTGAATTGGAAAAACAATTTTTCAGGCATTTATTAAATAATCCTAAGAGTCATCTATAATAATATAATAATAATGTTTTTGGGGGGGGGATGCGGATATGCATTTACGCACGGAGTGCCGGGCTCCCACTGGTGGTCTTACCAAACCACCATTAGTAGAATACCACCTAAAACCACTCCTCTTTTCTACCAGAACTCGGCCCGGAACCGTTTTACACATTACTTCAGGCCGAGTCCTCCTATCCTAGCCTGAGAAGGCTGCTACCTAGTTTTCACCTGGCTCAGGACTATCCAGGTTGCCCTTCTTGACCCTGAGAATGCCCCTGATGAATCGGGCCACACTCTCCCAGCTGGTCACGGCAACCATGGTGTAGGGGCTCAGTGCTCTGCAACTAGTATCCCTCGATTTGCCGCCCACCAAGCACATTTGAAATAGTTGTGCTCGACGTCATCCCGTAAATCGGGGCAATAGAGGTAGGCAGTCGGGGGACGGCGCTTTTCCTAACGCATAAAGATAAACACGGAAGTACCCGTGACCCATTAAAAACTGGGTCACGTAGTACTCCACCTCTCCGTGCCGCCGCTTTATCTACGGTCTGGCCAGAGGGATAAAGGTTTGCGGTCACCCAAGGTCTCTGGTCTCGCGTCCCACATCTCTTGTCAGGCGAGAAACCTGCGAGTTCGTTGCTATACGGCGATGCTCTCACGATCTTCGCCTGTACGCCGCCTCCTGCAGGCCGCCTGGCGCTTTCTTGCCAAAAGAGCAATGGGAATAAAGCCGGCGACCATCAGAATGGCAGGGTCGAAAACCGTTCGATACACGGAAGCGACTCGCAAAGCAGCGGTACGTTGCACCTGTGCGAACCGGTTTCTCTCGAATCTTAACGCGTGGGCCCACCCTTCCGCCTCGTGTAACAGAACGGAATGCATCGTAGAGTCGTCGTCATCTGCTGACTTTCGGTCCGCCGACATTCGCCATGAGCCGGCTGAAAGCGTTTATGGCTCTTGCAGTCATGTCGGCGGTTCTCCGTAGCTGCCCAACAAAGCAGAGTTTTCGGTCAATAATCATACGAGGTATTTCGCGGCTGGCTTGGTCTCAACAACCTCATTCCGATCCGCAAGGGGAGGAGGGTGTTCATACGCTTCTTTTTTGAACCACGATCTCCGTCTTGCTGAGGACATGAGACCACCCATGTTCGTCTAGCCAGGCGCTAACCCTCAGTTGGGCACGCTTAACGTCACGGTCTGCAACAAGTAGCGTAACATCGTCAGCGTACCAACCAAGGCCGAATAATAATGATAACAACTTATAATAATAGTAAACGTAAAAAAAAAATAACGATTAAAAGGAATGTTAATAATAAAAAAATTTTGTTCTAAAATTTATGAACTTGTTTGTCTGTTTCCTATTTATATAAAATATGCTCGTATTAAAATCATTAAAAAAACTTCAGCAATAAAAATACACCAACTTTTGAAGAATAAATTGATCATTTTATTTATGTATTTTAGAAATTGCAGGTTAGACACTCAATTACAGATATTTATGAAAGGTGAAATCTGTTGCGAATGAATAAAAGGCAAAATTTGAACGGCTCTAAACCGAGAAAATTCCGGATGAAAGGCATAGAAACTGTTACATGGAACATACTCCCGTGTAGGTCGATATACATCCTGGAAGAAATTGAAATCCAGAATAATAATTTATTAAAAAAAGTTCTTACATTTATTGTTACAGGTGGGGATGTGGCCATCAGGAGGATTGCTGGCAATGTGGACTACAACCTGTATCATAGGGGTGATGGTATGGTAGCCGTAGAGTTAAGCAATATAATAATAATAGGAATTTACATTAGTCCTAATTGTACTACGGAAGCCTTTAAAAATAGACTTTTTGACTTACAGCAAGTCATGACGCGCTCCTGTAAGAGAACGCTTGTCCTAGGCGATTTCAATTGTAAGACAGCGCTAGCTGGTGCGGCCTACACGAATATTAGAGAAAGAATACTAGAAGAACTGCTTGAGGCTAATGGCGCGAATTGTGTTAATGATGGGACCGCCACTTATAGCGCAAGAGGACATAATTCGATAATTGATTTGGTTATAATCGACAGTAGGATCCGTGCTGACTCAATTGACTTTGAGGTCCTTAACGAAGAAACTGCTAGTGACCATAGGGCCATTTTAGTCACCCTTAGAGAGTACCCACCAGGAAGAAGACAGTTAAACATCTTCAGTAGAATGACAGAACAACAGATTCACCGCGTTACCAACAACGCAGCAAACAGAATCAAAAATTGTCCACAAATAACTCCTGAGGCGTTCTAGGATATAATTAAAGAGGAGATAGCTAAAATACCGCCGAGTAACAATAAATATCACCCGGTTTATTGGTGGTCTGCAGAGATAGAAAAGCAGAGAAGAATCATGCAACGATACAAAAGAGTAGCTCAGAGATTACGCGCTAGAAATAGAACGGAAGAAGAAGGTCGTCTTGCGATAGAGCAATACAGACAAGCTAGGAAAATACTCAACTTCCTTATCAAACAAGCTAAAAAAAAGAAATGGCTGGAGTTGTGTGAAGAGCTTAATGTAGATTCCTGGGGAAAGGCATTTAGGATAGTGACTAAACGCCTGGGAAGATACGTGCCGACATTGAGTGCTGAAATGTCGGCACAGGTTAAATTGCTATTTCCCAGAATAGAAGATCTCAATAGAGAGGTAATTGAGTGTCAGGCTGGCAGGTTCACTCAAAAGGAGGTTTTGGAAGCCATCATGAAATTAAAAAATAAAAAAAGTCCAGGACCGGATGGCATACCTGCCGCCATCATTAAAGACCTTGCCAGGATCATACCCTGGGAATTAGTGGATGTTGCAAGTTATGGCTTACAAAACCATAACTTCCCCAATAGTTGGAAACAAGCCAGAACTGTTTTCATTCCTAAAATAGGATCAAATCAAGAACAAGTAGGATACAGACCAATCACACTAATAAATAACATGGGTAAGGTAGTCGAAAGACTACTAGAAACCCGACTCAGAGAAGAAATCGAGGAAAGAGATTGTTTACATGAGGAGCAATATGGTTTTAGAAAAGGCCGGTCTACGATAAACGCGATCGACAAAGTTAAGACCTGGGCATTAAATAGTAGAAACGGCACGTGGAGAACTAGGAAAATCCCACTTATTATAATGTTGGATATAAAAAATGCTTTTGGATCTGTTCCTTGGAAAGCCATTATCGCAGCATTACAAGCCATGAATATAAGTGATTATCTAGTCAACCAGATTAATCAATACCTTTACCATAGGTTCATTGAGGTTAAAACGTTAGAAGGAAAATCCACATTTGAGATATTTGGAGGAGTTCCACAAGGATCAGTCCTTGGGCCTATACTGTGGAATATTTTTTATGACAAAATTTTTAGATTGGATTATCCCGAGGGGGTTTTTGTTGTTGGATATGCTGATGACATTGCTATCCTAGTGGAAGACAGAGAAGTTAATAACCTAGAGGATAAAGCAAATCAGGCGTTACGAATAATTGATGAATGGCTGGTAGGAAGCATGCTACAGATATCCCCTAACAAATCCTGTTGTTTGGTGTTTTCAGGTAGAAGACCTATTAGAAACCTCAATATAAACATTAGAGGAGAGAGAATTAAGGAGGTCAAAGAAGCAAAGTATTTAGGGGTTCTTTTGGATAAAAGCCTAAGATTTAGCAAACACGTAGAGATGATTTGTAAGAAGGTCACTCCTTTGATTAAGGCATTGAGGACTCTTTTCCAGAACCATGGTACACCGAAAATGGTAATAAGGAGACTGATAACTGCGGCTACCACGTCAGCAATTTTATATGCGGTCCCGATATGAAGAGATACAATGAATATTCAGAGAAACAAAACAAAATTAAAAAGAGTACACAGGCTTGCTTTACTGCGTGTAGCCGCGGGATACAGAACAGTGTCATACGACGCGTTGTGTATATTAACGAAGGTTATACCCATTGATTTACAAATTAAAGGAAGAACACTTAGATATAGGGGTATGTCCAAAGATGAGGTTGAACGGCTAATTGATCAAGAGTGGCAGGATACATGGACACACTCTAGAGTTGGGGATTGGACCAGGCGACTAATCCCCTACATAAATACGTGGACTAGTAATAGACTAGGTAATGTAGATTTTTATACGACACAACTGTTGACGGGGCATGGTTCGTTCGGCCATTATCTGTTTAGAATTGGAAAAAGACCTACCCCACAATGTGTATACTGCCCAGAGAGTGATGATGCGGAACACACTGTGTTTGTATGCCCAATATGGGCTCCAAATAGAAGAGAAATTTCGGACAACGGACTTACACCTGAAAACCTCTTAAATTGGATGGTCTATAGTGACGATAACTGGGATTGGTTCCGTAGGTTTGCCGGGGAAATCTTACGCACCAAGGAAGAAGAGGACAGAAGAAGGGGTTTGTGAAATTAGGTTAGGGAGGACAGTCCCTCCGTGGAGGGCCCGTACGCCGTGGTGTGCGGGTTCCTGAGAAGGGGGGGAACTCCTGGGGAGTGTGGGAGAAATAAAAGACCGAGTCCCGGTTGGCGGTGCCGCTCCTGCGGGTGTCTCGGCGCTTAGTGGGGTTGGTGCCGCTGATTAGAGGCAAAGGCATAATGACCGAGACCCGTTTCCCTGCTGAGGGGATGGGAGGTGGCGTAGCCATACCCCTTCTCCGAGGCAGGGGATTAGAGGCAGGCGAATAAAATAAAATTAAAGATCCTAGACCGGGGGAGCTAACCTGCCGTGCCGGGTGTACAACCGGTGGGCGGGGGACGTTCCCTTAGAGTAAAAGGACACTCTCCCCGACTGAGTATACTTAAATGGATATCCGGTCGGGGAGAGTAGGGGAAAAAAAAAAAGGTTAACAGACCTCTCCAAATCAGCTGATTTGGAAGTCGAGAGTTACAGCGTTCAAGTCCTAGTAAAGCCAGTTATTTTTACACGGATTTGAATACTAGATCATGGATACCGGTGTTCTTTGGTGGTTGGGTTTCAATTAACCACACATCTCAGGAATGGTCGAACTGAGAATGTACAAGACTACTACACTTCATTTACACTCATACATATCATCCTCTGAAGAATTATCTAAACGGTAGTTACCAGAGGCTAAGCAGGAAAGAAAGAAAAAAAAGTTAACAGACCTATCATAAATAAATTACTTTGTAAGACCAATAATAAGGCAGGATTACAATGATAATATAGAAAAAACTATTTATAATTTGGTTTTGTCCCGAAAAAAGTTACATATTTTCTTCAATACAGTGTGAGCTGATATTTACAAAACAGGTTTAGTTTAAATACAAAATGAAATAAAATCCAATGATTTTAATTTAACAGTATGGATGAATAAGGCGCTCTTGACATCTAGTGTGATGTACATCTGATTTATATCCCAACTCATTAAAATATTCGGTTGAAGAAAAAACAAATTATTGTTGATATTAAAAAATAAATGAGTTCCACCTTAATTTTATTGATAAAAATGAAAGAGAAAAAATGGTTATCTTGTTACGATTATTCTACTTTAATGATAAAATAAAAAAAATAATTGTGATTGGTTGATGGCTGACCAATCAGAAATCAATATTAGTCTTATCGCAAACCACTACAAATTTAAGTAGGCGTGACGTCTATAGGAAACAGGCATCATCAATCTTGTATTAAGTACAGCTAAATAAATATAATGCACACACACACACGAGCGCGTGCGCAAACGCGTACGGTAGATAGCAAACACAAAAACACATAAAGGGTAGATAACACCATACATAAAACCTACAATCGCACGCACGCGCACACATTGTTGCTGTACTTATTGTATTGTGGAACTAGCACACAAGTTGGTGTTACACAGTGTGTGTTCACAGTCCTCGAGGCTGCTGTTACGTTGATACAGCCATAGGTATAGGTACTTGAACTAGTAAGAGGGCATAAAAAACTACACAACATACCACGACAGTCAACAGAATTTATGTTTTACTATAGCGCAGTATACAAGCTTATTATTATACATTGCAACCTGCCGACACAAATCATCGCAAAATACTGCAATGCAATGCCTTCCTCCCCTCGACAAAGTCCTTTAACTCGTGCTCTGTCAGTCGTGTGGGTTGATACACGCTCAACACCGATTGCCCTGCTCACCTCAGAGGTCAATAGAACAACTATATTTTAAATCTTACATACGTATCTTTATCACTCCACTACAGTATATTGTTTCCAAGTATATATATATATATATATGAATATATATATATATATATATATATTCATTTATTCGTTAAAATAAAAATAAACTGGTATGGCAAGATTAAAAAGCAGCGATTGTAACATTAATACCGCATTTAGCTTTAGGGAAGTACGTATTATAAATAATAGAAGTAAATATGGCGCAACTCTTTTCTTGACGAAATCTAAACATAAAAAACAAAGTATAAAATTCTAATAATTTAGTTTTTTACCCACCTCGTTTAACCAATCACCCACTGATGTAAAGATATACACCTCTTTATATTTAATACAAGTAGATGGATAATTGACTTAATTGCCAGAAATATATACAAATAGATCGGGCTAATAACCTATATATATCAAATACGATCAATATGGTATTTCATATTTTTGTTTGATTGTGCATATATGAATTAGCTTATCAAATTCAAAAATAAACTTTTAAACAATTTTTCTAAATAATTTTCTTTTTTAAAAAACTTTTAGTCGCTTAATTCATTTTATTTTAAAATGTTTTAACGCTCTATTTTTCACAGTAATAAATTATTTCACATTTATATTAATAAATAACTTGAAATAAGTCGTTTTAAAAATATTTCAAAAAAAAGTATTTTAAGTTATAAATCTTTGGTTGGACAAACGGAATAAATAAATTCAGATGAGTTATTAAATATGTCAACTATTATAGTCGGAAACCAATTAATTCTTTTCAGAAGAAAGACAATATATATATTTCACTGATGTTTTACACCTTGTTAAACTATAATATTATTAATGCATTAATTAGTTATTTTAAGTTCAGGTAAGAAATTAATGATTGCATTTAAACTACATTAACTATTTTATAGTTCTGTAATTAATTGTATCAATAAGTTACAATATGATGATGATATGTAGTTAAAAGCTATCTAAAACATTCAATAATTCTTTGTCAATTAGAATTTTACTCAAATATATTTTCATTAACTTTAATAACCTTAAAATAAAAAATCATAACTACATATCTATTTAAGTCAAATATAGTTCTCTGTAATCTTCTCATGTTCGGATAAATTAACAAATGTGAAATGCCAAATTCCCAAGTTATCACAGGGCAGAAAAACTATTTTTTTTTCTGTGTAGTTATCTCCAAAACTTGGAATAAAAATAGGGAAAAACACGATTATTTAATTCGGATTTAAATATGTTTTCTGGTATAAGCCTAAGTTAAATAACAAATATAAGAAAAGGAAAAAAAAATTAGGTAGAAATTTTATGACGTAAGAAGCATCTACCTGGTATGCAATAGTGAACCGGAACAAAAACAAAGCATAATTTTACTTAGAAAAAAGGTAATTTTACTGAATTTTTTTCAAATAACAGACAAATTATTAATTGTTATAATTTCTATAATTATATCTAAGATACCATAAGGTATCTTTTAGGCGACTGATAGAGATAAAAACTCAACTGAAACTAGCTATTTACAATATAACAAGCATACCATGTCAGGATTACTAGGGAAAGCGTCGAATGAGATAGTTTTCCATTTACTTTTTTCAGTGAGCAAACAGACTGTTGCATATACACTGCACTGTATATATATATATATATGCAGGGCATATATATGCACTGTTGCATGCTTATCGCACCGAAATACAGTAATGTCATAGATATTAACCTCTAGGAATAATTTCCTCACGCTGTTCAACACGGGATTGGCTATTTATTGAACATCATTAAGCTCAGAAAAAGTAACTCAGTGCCTCTTGTACTTCAAGTGCTTTAGATGAGTTTGATTCATAGAAAAATAATAACAGTTAATATAATGCAAAAATCGATATACCTTGTTGTAAAGAGATAATAAATTATTACGTATAATATATGGGGCGAGGGTTATCGTGCAAAAGAATTACGTCTTTTTAGAAAAAGCATGTGCTCAGAACAGGACATCTCCTCCTTATGGCGATTTTCAATTTATTTTCTAGCACGTCATAATAACCATTGTTAATAATACGTTTTTTTTTCAAATAATCACAATAAACTGGCCTTTATAGATCCAAATCAGTTATCAACAATGTACTGCGTAACGTAGGTTTTTAAAATTTCCTGGCGGGCGAATTCGAATGTTTCCATTCCGTACTTTCTTTTTCTTTTCAGCCTCCGGAACCACCGTAAGGTATTACTTCAGAGAATGAACGAGAATGATATGTATGAATATAAATGTAGCGTAGTCTTGTACAACTCAGGTCAACCGTTCCTGAGATGTGTGGTTAATTGAAACCCAATCACCAAGTAACACCGGTATCCACTATTAAGTATTCAAATCCTGTTAGGATTTGAACCTTAGAACTCTCAACTTCGAAATCAGCAGATTTGCGATGACGAGTTCAACACTAGACCAACCTGGTGGGTTGTCCATTCCATGCCTGACGTTTGGATTCAGGATCGAAATTATGAATCCAAGTGTTTGTAATAAATTATTATGTGGGATAACAAAAGCATTAAGTTTCGCTAAAAATCGTTGTTTAAGCTCCGCAAACATACGAATTCGAGTCTTTATGGTTTTGAATCGACTGTCTCGGAATCCACCTGAAATATATTTTGCGGTAATTCAGCTTATTGTGGATATTGGAATGGACAGTCCCGATACTCATATTAAAAATTTCGTCAATTCCCAAATTTTTATGAGTTTAGATTTTTAACGAGTCAGTTGAAACTTTAACCAGTCTTCCACTATGATTTAAATTATTCGATCCATTTATAGAGATTTGCACGGTTAATACACTTTTTAAATTATTTTAAACATCCGCAAGTGAATTTCGGCGGGTATTACACCCTATCACAACATGTTTTTCTTCCGTGGTACCCATTTAAAATGGGGCTAACATCTTGAAAAAAAAACGAAAGAGGTTATAATAATGGAAATTATTTTCGAACAGCTGATACTTTGCAATATCAACCCAACTTGAACGTCAGACAGTTTCAGTTTGTTCTGTTAAATAGTTTTTCCACTGTTACCAGTCGTCTTTTTATTTATTATTGAACAAAATTCGTACATACACATTAATCTATGCGTTCATTATTAGTAGATTTCTGTTATGTATGAAATCAAAATCTACAAATTTATTTTAAAAGCTTGTATAAATTTTTTCTGTGATACTTGTTTTGTATATAATTGATTGTATTAGTATCTTTAAAGTTTTACTTTCTATATAAGGTAAAATAAATCCGGTTAATTTAAACTATGCGGTATTAAAAATCTGAAAGAAAAAAGAAATAAGATATTTTTGCAATGAATAATCAACGGAAATAAAAAAAAAGTTTAATCTCAAAGTAGAGTAAAAATTAGCTTCGTTATAAATAAATAATTGTGCGTAAATCTTCATTATTTTCATTTATTGTTTAACTTTAGCAACGTTATTTATCATAAATTTAATAAAAATACCAGGTGAATACGTAATATAATAATGCTAATTTGATATATTTAAAGAGATAGGTCAATTGACCATATATCAACTACGAGTCTCAAGTAATCGGATGTAGCTTAAACCGTATATAATAACATTTAAGTTACGTGCACGCGACATTACATTCCACTTTATGCAAATTTATAATACTACGATGTTCTTGCAAGTTACGTACGTTTACCATTTCTTTCATCTCTCTCTCATAAACTCCTTCCTTATTTTACTTATTGTAAATATAATGCCTCTAAAAGGTAAAACTGCCGTTGGCTTTTCAATGGCAATCGGATGCAAATACTTTGAATGCACCACACTCGTATGTGGTTTAAGCTTTGTGCGCTTAACACAGGTCAACCATCTCAAGTCGTGATCATAAAAAACCAGAGCCTTTTTCTTTCTCCCTAACCTAACTCCTTCTAATAGATACACTCTCTTGCTTACTCGCTTTACTCTCTTTAACATCGCAATAATTTTACTACTTTTTCTGCTAAAATATATAGATACATATGTCGCAAAGATAAAGTGGAATGATAATTTCTATTTAAAATATTTCGTTTTAAGTTGTAGATAAAAAAAAATATTTATATTTAATAAGATTTTTAAAGAGATACATTAAATAAAAATATCGATAGATTCAATTCTCATCCGGATGTGGTGGTACTAACGGCGAAAGTCGGCACTAAATAAATTAATGTAATTTCACAACTTACATAGAAAAATTTTCGCTTATACAGTCCCAGATTGGTGCAGCCGCGAGGCTTAACTCACCAGGTACCGAGTCAACCGGATGATAGAGTTCGAGACCCAGCCAGACCGAATAACGTTTTTAGACTTCAAATATTATTCATTTATTTAATTCTACCGCTACCATCACAACATAAAAGACTACTACAACAGCATTTCTAGGGGTGGGGGTGCGGTTTTTCAAAAACAATTTTTTTCCAGATATTGTTGTTTTTTAATTGTTAACAAATGTGCCTAAGAAAAATATGAACTTAATTAGGCGAAATCTCGAGATACTGAGGGTGACCTTGCTCTATAGCCTCACCCCCTTGACCTTTTAAGTTGAAAATTTAATAGTGTCAATGCCCCATATGTAGAAGTAATCTGACCAAATCTGGTCAAAATCGGTCCAATAGTTCTGAAGATATAAGGTGATTTAAAAGCCCACACCGAACACACATACAATGTGTTTGAATGTTGAATGAATGTGAATTACAATGTTGAATGTATGAACATTCAACATCCGAAAATTTCCAACCGTTTTTTTTGGGTTTCTTAGGTGTCAAAACTTCAAGATTCGGTGAAAAGTACGTATGCCCAAATTGAACTGATTACAATACTTTCCGTTCTGGAGTTATAGCTCTGCTATAGCGTAAAATTATTATACTTTTTTTTAACCCGCGATCATAATGAAGCGAAAAAAGGAGAGTTTTATGTATTTCATTTGTGCGGTGTACGTTCACGATTTCTCGGTACCTGTTGAAACTTGGTTCTTTTGTAGAATTATTTATTATATTCCTCCGAAGTTTTCAGTCATAAATTTAAAAAAGTTACATTTTTAAATTTAATTTTTTATTATTCTTTTAATTATTTTTTTTAACGTCGAGGGCTTTTTAAAAATGTTAATTTTATACTATTTTAAATTTTCCTTCAGTTTTTTTTTTTAATAAAAATTTAAAAAATAAAATAAAATAACAATTATTAACAGAAATATAAGGTAAAATAACATTAATCTTGATGTTTTTATAGTTATTGTGAAATTATTTATTAATCATAAAATCATAAACAAAGCAAAACATAACTGGTTTAATGAGAATTACTTCTTTAATTAAACTGCTTGTTACTAATATTGTAGTATATTACATAACCTAAATTTAGAATTAACAAAGTTCATTAACCGAACGATAATAAACATAATCCTAACAAACAAAAGAAAAAATGTAATGGTAAATCTTAATTCTTGTATAATAATTGAAAGATGATCAAGGTAAAGTAAAATAATATTTTCTCTCAAAGTTAAACACAAAAAAAAGACTTAACGTACGAGTTTGTAAGAGAATAGAACCGTTAACTTGTGATAAAATTAATTTCAATTTTTTTTATCTCTTTCTCTCTTATTTCATAATACTTCTTCTTCTTCTGTAACAATACCTGAATGAGTAAAAAGTATCAAAACTCTTCCGTGTTCTATGAATAAATGCTACATCATCATTTCGGTTCGTTAAGCGGACGTTATTTGTATTTTATCTATAATCAATTACAAGAAATCAATGTAATTGAAAGGAGGTCAATGCTAATTTCATTATCCACAACAACCAGAGTATTGTTAACTAGGATTGCTAATAATAAATTATGAGCATATCGAATTAAAATTATTCTAAAATGAAGAATACCTTGTTTAAAATGATTAAAATATGATTATTATTCTGTTTTAAATCAGTAACATGAAAAATTAGAGAAAAAATTTGCTTTAAAAATAAATCTATAGAACCTCAAAAAATAAGTTAAATTTTGACTATAAAATCCCACAAAATGAAGATTCCATGCCACCAAATTTTGAGTAAATAAAAGAAATTATTTAATATCTTTGAAAGATAATACAGCTGCTGGTGAGGACGGAATAAAGGCGGAATTGTGGAAATTTGCCAATAAAGAATTCCAATAAAGAATAAAGAATTCCTTTTGGAAACAGTAGAACCTTTTGGAAAAATTTGACAGGAAGAAAAAATCCTTGGAAATGAAGAACTGCAATTATCCAATCTCCTCAACAAAAAAAAGATAAAAAAGTTGTGATTAAGATGAGATAAATTAATTGAGATGGAGAGGGGTCTCCATTTTACCCGTAACATCAAATTTTCTCTAAATTACTATCAGATTAGAAATTCAAATTTATCCAAAGTTTGGCGACTTTCAAGGAGGCTTCAAAAAGGTTAGGTCATGTTCAAAAAAAGATTTTAAGTTTGAAATTCATCATTAAAAAACCAGATGTTAAGATCAAAACTGATGTTTATATCATTTGTTAATTTTCAAAAAGCCTATGATTATAAAGACAGGCGAATTCTTATTGATATAATGAAAGTATATGGAATCGATCAGAGAATTATAAATTTAATAAAAATAACCCTGACAATAAATATTTTAGTTGAAATCAGCGATCCTTTAGAAATTAAAACAGGTCTGAGACAGGGTGATGGCCTTTCCCCCATACTCTTTAACCTAGTGTTAGATAAAATAATGAAAACATTTTGGAATGTTAACAAAATTGCTTTTGAAATCGAGGCAGGGAAATAAAATTAAGAGTAAATTTTCTAGCTTTCACAGATGATATGGCTTTGCTGGCGAATTCAGAAAATAGAGACAATTTCTCAAGTTGAAGATTTGAAAATAATTACTGAAAAAGCTGGTTTACAAATCTCCTTTTCTAAAACAGAAATAATGACAAATTCTAAACAAAACAAGAAATGTATAGAAACAAAATTTGGAAAATTAGATACACAAATAGATTTAAATATTCAGGCGAAGTGATAACCTCGAATGGTTCGAATAAGAAAGCGTTAGAAAGCAGAAAAATAATTTTGGAGATATTGAAGTTATTAACAAAAAGTATGCCCAAGTATTCATCTATAATAATGCAAAACTGAGATACTATGACACAGTACTGAAACCATTAATCCTCTATAGGACAGAAACCGCCAATATAACAAATTTAGAATCACTTTTAAAAACAAAAAGGAAAATTTTAAGAACGGATGGATACAGACTGAGGTCACATAAAAAAATTTACGAAATTAAAGAAAAAAAATGAGAAAAAAAATTAAAAATGTTGAAGATTTAGAAACCACAATCAGAAAGGGACACATGATCCTAATGGATTCAGACAGATTGAACAAAAAACATTCTGGAAATATAAAACTCCGCTCCACACATAAAACAAGTAAAGGAAGAACTAAATAAAGCAAATATAGAAATAAAAGATTATCAAGACAGAAAAAATTTTAAGAAAAGATCTTCAGAAAAGCTGTTCTCGTTAATGCAAAAAAGAAAAGAGAGCGCATTTGTTGGACAGAAGAACGAAAAATACGGCATAGCGAAAGAATGAAAACATTTTAGAGGAGAAAGAGGGAAAATTAAAACAAGGAATTGAAATATTTGCGTGATCCTCTGCAACCTTCTCGGAAAAAATTATAAAAATTGTTACCAACTTCATTTGTAGTAATAAAATATAAAATTATTAATTTCTTAAATGAAGTAGGTTTAAAAAGGACATAATATATACTTATAATAAATCAAATGGTTTGGAAACAGAAAATACAACATTCGAACATTTCTAGCTTTTTTGATAATGAAAATGTTTTCGACCGAGTAAACAGGTCGAACTGATGAAATGTTCTGTTGAAAAATGTTTTTTTCATACACTTAGTTCAGTATATCGATAACTTATATACAATAAAACCATACATATAAGAATTAAAGCGATACTTATTACAAAACAAAAGAGGAAAAGTAAAAAAAAAAGCGTCACACAGGTATATCCATTGTCACCAGAATTTCCTAAATTACCCAGGATCTCACAAAGAAACTGAAAACAATTTCAGGACATGTTCTAAAAGAGAAAATAAAGAAAAAACTTCATATAAATATGGATCCGGTAACGCTACGTTTTCGAATTACAATTTGTGAAAAATTTCGCCCTGATTTCTGCTTCAAGGATAAAATCAAACCACACTGAAATAGTTAGAACTTAAATTAAGGGGTAAATTTGATAGTTTTTATATGATTTTCTACTTGAAAAAATGAATAAACTAGATCAAAAAACTGTATATGTAGTAATTTTTGAGAAACTTATTGTTTTTTTAGGTAATAAATAAATAAATTTTTTTTAGGTATATCAAATATATGTTTATGCACAATTGTATGATTAGTCAAAAATTAAGTATGATTCGGGTTGAATTTTATTGAACGCTTTGTTGTTACAATGGATAAAAACATTACAGAAATCATAATAAATATTATGATTATTTTTTTTTAAAGGGAAATGGAAAACAATTATTTCTAAAGTAGATGTAGTTTTCATCACTCTTATATTAACTCGCTCTTGGACTATGGTGTGAGATTCATGGTACGGAACCTTTCAGTCGAATTTTGAAGCACTTCCGCTTATCCATTCGCTCTGAAATTTTGCATACAAGTTTGCTCCTGATGACAACACATTTTAGAAACATTTTCAAATCGCTAAGATGCGTTAATTAGAGAAAACATGTCCCTTAATAAAGTGGAAAAATGCTCCTTGAACATCCTCATTTACATGCATATTTTCTTAGTGAAAGAATTATACATGTTTGTGACATTGTCGTTTCAATTGATTGAATTGAACGAAAGTATTTTTACTACGGCTAAGGCAAAAATTCAAATTTCATATAACCGTTACACTCAATATATACACGTCTCTGATGATTCATGATACTTATGAACTAGTAAATAAGTCATTACTCATCTTCGATCGTAAGTGAGAAGTGCACATTTTCCCCGCGTAGATTACAAACTAACTCAAAATCACCTTAAAACTGCAAAAAAAAAATTATCAAAAGGTTCAAAAAAGTACAAAAGAAAATCAAAAAAGTGATTTTGCTGCCGACATAACTTGAACACACGACTGCACACAAGGTGAAAAAAAATTGCCCGCAACTTCTGTTAAATTACGGCTGGAGTTTGGAAATCCGGAATTTCCTTTGGTGTATTGATCGAGTAACGTTACTGACTGGTTCAGGGTATGAATGCATGAGAGATTTTAGTATGTGAGCCTAGAGACCTAATATTGTGCTGCTTGTGATGTTTGAAGTGTACATGAATATATACAGTAATATTCTAAGATATATGAACTTTTAAGCTGCCTATACTCTTGTCTGCGGTATAGAAAATTAGAGACTTGAAAACTTCGAAAGATCGCTCAAACTTGTGCGCTAGCGCAGCTGTAAAGTATAAACATGAAGACTAAAAAGTAGAAAATAAATAAAATATTTTAAAAAAATTTAAAACACCACTCTTAAATTATTAGTGCGTTTAATTTAATGTGTGTTTAAAAAATTCTTTTTACATATTTTTTATTTTTTACTTTTTAGTACATTTAATATTAGAGGTTATTAAAAAAATTTTTATGTATACTTTTTGTTATGATGGTGTGTTATGTGGGTAAATATCAGCCACCTCAAGCTGTGTTATTTACCTAGGTTTGAAGAATCGATTGCTCATTTCATTTATATTAGTTACAACTCAACGAATTTGTTTTGATCAATGATTAATAATGGTTATTCGGTGATATTTAAGCCTTCACCAATTATTTTCAACTTTATTACAAAATTGTACGTAATCTGTCAAGAGACATAGTAATGTTTAGCTAATTAACTAGTTTATTTTTATATGATCTAAGTGTATATAATATTTTTATGCATTAACTGGAAAAAACGATGAATTGTAACCTAAATAAATTAACAGTCGAGATAATTAGTCAGACCTTCCACCGAAGATAGAAGTGATGAAAGTGCCTATATTAAAAAAAAAAAAAGTATTCGGTCTATACAAATGAAGATGGGAAATAGACTGTAATAGGGAAGAAATAAACGAGGAATAGAAATCAAAGAAAATCAAGACTTTATAAGATATAACTAATAAATTAAATTATCAAAGGAATTCAGGAGAAATTCATGAATAGAAAGGTATAAAGGAAATTCCTAAAAGTAATCTGAGGTTGGATGATAAAAGGAAAGATATTAAAAATTTTTATGAAAATGCACCCCAGAAATAAAACTCATGGTCTATGGATTTCCACAAAATAAAATGTTTGTCAGGTACACCAGTTAAAAAAAATTAGTGGTAATTATATTAGTAAGCAAAATAAACATGGGGTAATAGGTAATAAATAGTAGATGAAATAAAAAATCAACATAAAATTAAAAAAAGGAAAAGTAATAGAAATAAACAAACGAAAATAAAAATCACAGAAATGTCACATACAGAATGAAATTTATTTATTTTTTTTTTTACTTATTCCTTAAGGATGAAAGGAGATCATGTTTTTAACCAACTGTGATAGTCTGTTTTTTGATGTGGCGGTTGAATTCTTGCGGAACCGACCTTGGTACATTCCGCGTTGCCACATTCCTCCCTCACCTCCTTTCCTGACAGCAACCCCTAATTAACATCGCCTGCGATCCACAATGATTGTTCGCTTTCTATCCGTAAGACATGATGCTGCGAATTAAGCATTACAGCAGGCTCAAAATTAAAGAAAATAACATCCTTCTGAAATTAATGAAGCTATTCTCGAGTCTTTTTTTTTTTTAATTTTACAACAGAATTATTTTTTTATACAGTTTATTATAATGATAATTACAACTTTAATGATACAGAAACTTAACGTGAACTAATATTACCAAAGATTGTTAAGTTTTATGACAGTTGAATACATGAAGTTGTTATTTCTTTTCCAATAATGTGAAAGTTGAACAAAAAGGCTGTTCTGAAAAAGGTTGCACATTTATTGGTCCAATTCCATTAATTAACTTCATATTAAGATAATTATAATCTGTGAAATGATGTAACAAAAAAACTAAAAAACAAAAACCGAGAATAAATCTGTTTAGCAGCACGACCAGCATCGAACATAAAGCACCTTTTAGCTATGAAATCACCAAAAAATGTGACTTTAAATATGATTATTTTTAAACAAAAATGTAGTTTCAGGTGATCCAAATCCTTTCTTGAATAATTTAAGAAGAATTCGTATGTGTATTTGTGCATCTGCGTACATTTACGTATATAAATAATATGTGTAAAGTGATGACATGATTGGCATAACAGAGGAATTTAGGGATCAGAATAACCAAATAAAATATATTTACTTCTCTAAGAATCTCCGACAATATAAGTATGAATTCAATTAAAAAAAAGCCTTAAGAACTATTTTTCTTTGCAGCAGAAATACTTACATCACATGAAAGTACCATATCATTTTGGTGAATAGAGTACCACAAATGTTACTCTTATAAAGACTTATTCACAAAGGTAACGTTACATATATTTGCTAAATACTTATGTGAAGATACAATTCCCGGTGAATAAAATTTTTGGCAAACCAAAAATATTGTAGTTATTTGAAAATCTTCTAAATTGCAAAAAATCTACTAAACACAATCCTAAATTGAAAACGCCCAAAAAATGTCAACATAAAAAATACAAATTTTAAACTTGGTACGCATTTTGATCGTTAAACAATCAACAAAAGCAGATAAAGCGGAAAAGCAATCTGATTTGTTATATACATAAATATCTAGCGGTTTCTGCAAGACTGTTAGTCTTTCATGCAAAAACTACTCAACTGATTGAGCTGAAAATTTGTACGAATTTAGTTTTATACCAGGAAAAAGCATAGGGCTATTGTCATTAGGAAATATTTCATCATTTCAAGATGGCCATTTTAATGGCTTGTGGTAACAACCACATTATGTTCCTTGACGATATTCAACTTTACTATGGTCAACCGTTGGTCAATTCAAAATTCAGAAACGACTTGCAATATTTAAAATTATATTTTCTTCAAAATAAAAGTCTCTTTTTTTTCTTATTCGATATTTCTTTCGGTTATTGAGAAAAGTGTGACAGTAAACTGACAGTACACATTCCTTTATACTTGCCCTTCATTTTCAAGTCCCTCTAGTTTCCATTTAAAGTTGCTCTTTCGATGACGATATATGTCACAAGGAAAGACGCTTCAAGTGGCTGGTATAGATTAGAAAAATCAATGCTTCTCGCATGGGCAACTGTATATGGCCTGCCTGATCTCTTTGAAAATATCTTTATATACAAAGTTCAGAGATTAAAGCTGATTAAATATTCAATAAAAGTTCGTTCTTTAGATTATCTTGTACACCAACTGTTTCCTCAAACACAAATATCTGATGTGGACTCTACAGACTTCCTTGTACGCTTATTAAATTACATATACACATCTTTTAAATGAAAAGTACATAAAATTTTATTTCATTAATAACTTCTGATATTTTTTCATACATTTTTATTGTTATATTGAATTATTATTTAGTTTAAAAATTGTTTACAATCAGAGGTTAATTCATCAATATAGGTTGGTAATTCATCAATATATTTCAATTAAAAAAAAGAATTTATGTATGTGCTCATATTTTTATTTCAGCTGTTACTGGCGCAGAGCGGATCACGTGGTGTGCCGGGCGGCTGCGCGCAGTGCACTAACGATTCATTCGTTCGATCGATTTATACTTCTTGATACGAACGATTTATCTACAATTATATTTGTGTTTTGGGGATAAAAAAAAGACAATGGGGTTAGAGCTAGTTTAAAAATCGCAACTCAAAAAACACCTAAAAATATTTAGGATTTTGAAGCTTTTCGTTGTAAAAGTTTTTGTTGTTATTAGAACGCTAAATTCATGAATTTTATTTAGCTACAATTAGCAGAAACATTTAAAACAAATCATGTGTAATGAAACATAAACCATGTGAAGTTTTCGCGCCTTTTTTATAGTTACGTAATAATAATGTTATAATATTTTGACATTGTATTTGGATTATAAATAAAAGCATTTCTGTTCGTAATTTAGTTTATCCACATATTTCTGTTTTCGCACAAAGATACTTGTCTTTTAAAAATCGACACTGTTTTCTGTAGAGTTTAAAATCTAACAGCTATGTAAACACTTTACTCCCAGTTCAACGAGAATAAAACTCGACAACCATTTGTAAATCAAAATTTTTAAATTAAAGTGCGTTTAATTCTTCAAACGGTTCAGATTTTGATTCCAGGTAATTTTTAAAAATTGAAATATTTTTTAAAATGTTATATTTAAAAAATTATTCATATACAAATTAATAATATTTAAATCTTATTTTAAAATAATCATATTCATTGCATAGTTCTATGAACATATAAGGAATAAATTTAAATTTCATTTTAGGTTAATTTTATTCTCTTGTCTTAAAATAAATTATCTTAATAAAAAATTATCTTTCCGGAAAAGAACATTAAAATATTAAATTAATCCGGAAAATTGGGGATATAACAGTAAGATAAGGTGAAGTATTTTATGTATTGCTATATAAAATGATTATGCTATTAAAATGAATAGAATCATGAAGTCTTTAATAACATATTTGTTAGTTTATTCACTCGTAGGTAAAAGGTTTCAGATGTAAAAGAATCTTTTATTTATGATTAATGCTACTGTTCTTATCATTCAGTTGGGGGTCATAAAAAAAGCACATAACCAATTTTTAAAATACATTCCTCTCCCCTCTCCTTCCGCTCACTTACAATAACAACCAAACGGACCTTACTCTTTTTTACTTTTAATGTTTTTTAAATTAATAAACGTTTACGTTACCCATTCTGAAAGAAACAAAAATTATATTAATTTTTATATTTTCTTAATATTATGAATGTTTAATACAGATTATATCTATATAAATGAAATTATATATATATTAGCCGATCGGGGCTACCCTGACCGTCTGGACTACCGGAGCCAATCCGGGGTCTACCCCGTCAGTAGTCAAAGGGCTTTGAACACCTGCAGTGTACGTTACCCTCATGGTTGTGAGAATAATACTAATAAATAAAAAGTAAAGTGTTCAGGCTTTATAGAAACCTGAAACAAATTAAATTAAAAACAATAGTTGTAATTATGGTAACTAAAGTACTTACTGCTTTGACGACGAAAAATTAATTACTTATTTCTGTTGCCATGGTATATCTAAATTAAAAAAGGAAATGAAGCCGGATTCGAACCGATGCGCCTTCCCCTTGTAAGACCAAATATTTCATTAATTAAAATTTTATATGGCTATATCTCTGAAACCAATGAAAGTACCACTTATGATATATCGTTGAAAAGTTTTCAGTGAGGTCTTATTACTGCAAAATCCAGATTTGTTTTGGATTTTGGGCTTTTTTAGACACTTTTGATTCAGTCGATTTAAATCAAAAGGGGAGGTGTGCACAACTAGATGTTACAACAATCCTAAATCCAAAATTTCAACATCCTAACCATTTTTGAGTTATGCGAAATACATACGTACGTACAGACGTCACGCCGAAACTAGTCAAAATGATCACTAGAGATGGTCAAAATGGATATTTTTCTGTTGAAATCTGAAAACCGAAATATTTCGCGATCACAATACTTCCCTTACCTCGTACATGGAAGTAATAAAATTAATAAACATAAAAAGAGAGGGAAACGAAGAAAGGTCACCCCTTCTCGTGGTATTTGTCGAGTAACGATAAGAACTGTGAAAACTAGATTTTACCCGTATGAAGGACAAGTAACCAGCTATAACTACTATTTTTAAGATGAGGGTCCTCTCTATGAAATTTGCATACTTCAGAAAGTTTTGAATTCTGTGCTGACCAAACGTTTCCTCTGAAAAAATTAGAATAAAATGATAGTTTTTATAAATTGAATAGGCTTCAAATGTTATCAGTATTCATGATGAACTCAATGAACAGGGAGTGGCTAGACCGGAAGGGCAAGCGAAACTAGCCCTTACCACAATTTCGTTAACAACATTTGATTTTATTTATGTATTCTTGTTATTTTTCTTTTTTATTACTATAAACACAAATAATGTAGTCTTCTGGCGTATTTTTATTTTACTTATTAATAATTTTATTGGAAATATCTATTTTATATTTACTACTTATTTATAAGTTTTATGTATTCATATCTTCTTTTATTAATTAGCTGATCTATTAATAATGATTTTAAAAAAAAAAAAGATTAAAGTGCACATCTAGTTTTTAATTTTTTCAAACTTTTTAAAAGTTCTTTATAATATCACATTTAAATAAACGTTTAGCATATGCAACAAAAAATAACAACAATAGTAGTAAAATAGAAATGTATATATAAAAAAAGAACAAAGGATGAGAAGTAATGTCTAATTTCGTGCATAACACAAAATTTACATGAGTTTTGTGTGTGTGAAATTGCTCTCACGAAAATATTACCAATTAAACAGCTAACAATCATCGGTAAAATTATACGACATGGCTAATTTATTAAGCTTATTATAACATTAAAATGTACGTGATTCAGCATGCCTGTGTGTGTGTGTGTGTGTGTGTGTGTGTGTGTGTGTGTGTGTGCGCGTGTGTGTGTGTGTGTGTGTGTGTGTGTGGGTGTGTGTGTGTGTGTGTGTGTGTGTGTGTGTGTGTGTGTGTGTGTGTGTGTGTGTGAGTGGAAGAAACATCTTACTACATGAACTTTATTTAGGCTACGGTATCATAAAAAAACTAACTTTTATATATATATATATATATATATATATATATATATATATATATATATATATGAAGATGTATATGGAAATATATAACGGAAAAAGAATAAAAATATAGATTAAGATATTAATGTGTATAATATGACTTTTACTTTTTATTCTTTTATTCTAATTACTTAAAATTCGATTTTATTCAAACACTTCCCAACGAAAACGCTGCAGGAGCTTCTTTGTTACAGCTGTAGTGTGCGGCCGAGCATTGTCATGGAGAAAGACAATGCCTGATGACAACATTCCTCTCCGCTTATTCTTATTCACCCACCATACAGCTCGGAATTGGCTCCATCCGATTTTCACCTCTTTGCTCACATGAAACGCTGGCTAGGAGAACAACATTTTGGCACACACATCGAGCTTCAGACCAGTGTAGAAACATGGCTGAAAACACAGGCGGCTCCGTTCTATGACGAGGGTATTGGAAAGTTGGTACCACGCTACGACAAATGTCTAAATCGGAGTGGCGACTATGTAGAGAAAAGCGTAACTATTCTCTAGATAGTTACGCTATCTAAGTATTAATACTATCTAAGTATTAAGTACTTGTTACAAATAAAACATTTTTTATTTTCACTGTGGTTTTATTTTTGTGACCGATCGGACCTTGAACTGTGACCTAACTACTGAGTGACTGAAAAATAAGCCCTCACAAGAACAACATATACACTTAGGCATACGTGCCCGATCTTTAATAAATTGCAAAAAATTCTTATTTTTTAGTTCATTACTCCTCTGGTATTGTCGGACAATATTCACCCATCATTTCAAGTTCAGCTCTCAACGGCTACGGGTTAGATACTTAACTATTTATGTTTTACTTCACATTTAAGCCCAACATTTATCTCTAAGTCCGTTCTCCCACAAACATGCAACATAATGTCTTTCACAGTACGCTTATATTAATTAAGTTTTAGCTTATTTTATATTTTACATGCAGATTCTTTTATTAACGAGAAAATGTATATATACGGAGATTAGTTTGACCTACTTGTTTACCTATTTGCATCAACCTGACAATCATTTTATCGGTGATGCTTTATCAGTAATACAATTTATGATGGATGATTTTTGGGATTTTAATAAATCTTCCATAATCAATTACGGTGGGAAATTCCACTTTGTATTTTTATTTTATTAGTTGAATTTCGTTATGGAGCTCAATTTATTAATTTTAGTGCAAAATGAGCAAGATCTACTGTTCACTTAGTTATCAGTGAAAGTAATAATTGTATCTTGTTAAAATACGAAGAAAACTATAAAATCTATACAGCAATTGAAGTAATGTATTGTATTACCATAACCGAACTGTACTTACAACTATTAAATGTTATAGTACACCGCCACAACATAAATGGAAATAGTAATAAAACTAAGAAATTTTTACGATCGGTAATAATAATGTACAATCGACAAATTACTGTAAAAACAGAACAATGTGGGACTGACGGAACAATTAGTTTGAAAAAAATAAAATCTTCAAACGAAAATAATTAGCTACTCGTTTTATTGATAGACTTAAGTATAACAGCGATCGTATAAAAAAATATATTTACTGATTAATGACTTAAGTTTTAAAAAAGTAGAAAGATGCTTAATGACACCCTATAAAAATCAAAACACAATTAATTAATATATGTTAAAACTGGTTTTGCCTAGATACTAAAAAAAAGTAAATAAATAAAAGTTAATTTTTTATTAAAAAAACTCACCTTCCATAACAACAATGCTAATAAATAAAATAGGTAACGTTTACACACATATATAAGTAATTATTACACAAGATTTATTAATCTAAAAATTGTTTTTAAGTTAATATAATATTTTTTTGAACTTATAATTCAAGAATAAAATAAAAGCTGTAATCCATAATTTCGCCTAATGTACACAAATAAATAAATAAATATTTTATTCAGGTCGATACGTACATAATTATCTGTCATATATATCGCAATACGTACATAAACATAATAATTATATGAATTATTGCGAAACTATTTCGCATGCAAATAATAAATAAACACAGGGTCTTCTCGAATTATTTACATTTATGTGTTAGCTGCCTTTAAAGCTTCAATTTAATATTATAACTAAACCTTCTGATTTCTTAGAGTAATAATATAAATTTAAAAATACAAAAGTCGTAACTTAGCAAAAAAAAACCCCTCAAAACTGATTCGGTAGTTTCAGAGGCTATGGAGAACGCAAAATTTCTAAGTTTACAGGCGGCGTATAGCTGTGTACATTGCGTGAGATAGGACGGGTAGAACAGTTACATAGTTATTCCTTTACGTAAACATCTCGTATAGCTCCATATACTTACACAGTATGCAGTACGTTGACAAGAGTTGTCAGGATAATTAATAGCGCGATAAGGCAGCCGTCAGCGGATGTGGACAGCAATACGCCGCTCGCTATTGAACGGTATTTGTAGATATTACGTCAGTATAAGACTATTGATTTTATGAAATATTTAAAGCAAAAATACGTGTTCGTTTGGTCACAGTGAGTTTATTTCTATTTTCTCAATTACAATTCAAAATTTCCTTGAAATAAATCTAATATTCAGGGAGTGACCTCAATGAGTCGAATGTACTGGTGTAGATTAACAAGCCAAGCCCTTTAAAATGTGGATGATATTCTGCCGTACATGCGATACCATAAATGTATTCATTAAATGGATTTAATATGTAATGAACATTATTCTACATCAAATAAAATTAACTAATTAACTCCAACTTGTACCGGTCAGATGTTTTACTTTAAGAATATTTTTTCAATAAATAAGAATTTAGAGCATATTTAGGTATTTTATGGGAGAAATGACTACACGGAACATTATTGTACATTTTCTGTATACGAGTAATTGGACCTATTTAACACATTCTGTTATTTTTTTTTTTTTTTGGCAGGATTTGTCTTTATAAATAAAAACATTCAACGGGGAGATTATATCGAGGTGTAGCTCGGAACTTCGACCCGAAAACAGTTTAGTCAATTTGAATTTTCCCGAAGATCATTGGGGCATATTTTAATGCACTTGTTCTTATTTCCGTACATAATCTACCTGATTTAAAACTTGTAACCCGAAGATTATGAGCATCGACTTCATTTTAAAAGCAGTTCGCAAAATATTTGTGAATAACTAATTTCAAAGCAAATCGGGTATGAATTTACAGCGTGGGTGCAGATTTAACCAGAATTTTACTTCTTTTTATGGGGTTATTTGGAAGGAATTATGTACCGAAATAAATTTTGAAATTTTTAGGACAACATTTGAAGTGAAATCTGATTCTTACAGTAATAAACTCAGATGTTTTGGAGAATACACATAACTTCCTTCTAGACTCAATGAGAAAATTTACGTGCCAATAAAATTGCCAAAAATACCTCGTTTTTTTGCCAAAATTAGCTTTCGTTAGGTGACATGTAAAAAATAGGAAAAATTCTGTAGAACTGAACGAACCCTCTCAATTTTTCGCATAATTTTCAAAATGGCGTCCAAAGTTGGTGAAAAATAAGTTGTAGAACTTTTTGAAACAAAAAATTTAAGCCCTGCCGATGTCAATTGATCAAAAAAAAAAATTGTTAATAAAAAGCGCAAAAAATAACTTTTTTTTAATTATTAATATCTTTAAATGAAACAGATTTTCATACGAAAATTCCAGAATATGTATTCCTTGGTGAGTAAAATAAGTCCCTTTTCTGGCTTTTGCAAAAATTCAATAGTTTTTTTAAAACTAAATATTTAAAAAATAAAATTTAATTTATAAATTTTAAAATAAAATTTTTATAATAGAATTTTAAAAAAAGATGTTTTCTTAAAATTCCATTAACTCATTCTGTAATGCACTTACGTGGGCCATCCGGGGCTTAAAAGTTTCTTTGGAATTCTGGATAAACACGTCATTTTTCATACGTTACAATATTACATTTCCATATTCCCACGTACAAGTTTCGCTTCCGTGGTGAATTAATTCATAAAAAAAGAAAGAATAAAAATTTCTTATATATATATAATCTTATTAAAACTATTTCAAATTATCTAAATTTCAGGCTCACACTGTACTTTAATTTATCACCTAATTTGTATTTTAATACAAAAATAGATATAAAACAAATTGGCAATAGATTGTAATTCAACGAAAGTTGTTATTTAAGGTTAAATACCTTAACCAGACGTCCCGCTACAGACATAAGTCTGTAGTGGACGTCTGGTAAGTGTCCGGTGGGTATGTGAGCGCATGCGTACACTTAAAGCCAACCGCATGTAATAACTAATATGAATTATAATTTTTATAAAAATAATTACAATTTTTATGGTGTCAAAACGGTGGACGTGTAAAACGTGACAATGAAATACAGGTATTACGAGTATACAAGAAACAAAAAGGGTGTATGAAAGTAAGAAACTGTGAGTTAAATTTAGATACGTGTAGGAAGGAAATTCTGAAAACAAAATCGTTTTGTCTTTTATTCTATGAAATAATTTGAAATAAATTTTAAATAAAATTACCTCGTTTACTTGTATAAATATATGTATTGTGCATTAAATAAAATTTATGTGTATTTGTACCGAAACATATACGGCACAATAGAAGTTCGGTATCATTATTATAGAATGAAATATTTACGTGTTACCAGTATTGCGACATGAACCTATATTATACGCATTACAGCAATTACCGCGCCCAGTTGTCGGTAAAAAGAAAACATAATTTACAACTTCAGTTAGCTGCAATATTGCACATTGCACATTTGGTTGCAACAAGATGCAATCGTATTCTGAAGTGAACTTAACTTAAAAGACAACTTGTTGCGTGCATAAAACTATTCTACAGTTACCCCGAACGCTATTAAAATTTTATTGTAACATAAATGTTTAACATTTGATTGGAATAATAATAAGGCTGAATTAATTATTGGAACGATTATTTTAATTACATTTAACATGTAATAAAAATTCATTGAAATGATGTAAAGTACGACAGAATGATTTATTGATAATGGACATTTCATTTTCTTGACGAAGTGTACAGTACATTACATATTATTATGCTACTAAAATGTCGTTCGGTCTAATTACAATTAAAATTTATATTTATGTTTTTCGAAAATTTTTTAAATCTTGTATTTCAAAACACTTTAGAATGCAACACTTATGATCTGACAATATATGTTTGGTAAATACGCCAGAGTATCAACAGGGATAAAACTGACTGAAGCAAGATATAAATAAACATTTCAACAAAAGAAGGCTCATGTATTTGTTGCTTTACACTATGTACTAGTATTCCAGTCTTTCTTCTAGATATAAATAAAACATCAGAGGTATAAGAAACACTATTCTGAGTTGATTTCTCCGATATTAATGATGTTTACTTTATAGACACTTTCCCGGGTGAAAAAAAAATTAGTAAAGATAAAATTTATAAAACTGAACATCACATTCATTTTAGGCTTGGAACGGATTTTTACGACAATATAATTTGGTTATTGAATAAGGCAATGGGAACCAAAGACTATTCAACTTTTCTAATAAGCCTGGAAGGGATGCTTATTATTCTTGAAATGGTTTGCCGTTATTGGATGCGATTTCAACTCATCTAAGTAGTTTTACGTTTCCTACAACTATTACACCTGTGGCATTTAACATAATAGGTATATACTACATATGTTATTTTTTTAAATTCATATGAATTTCCTATGAAAAAAAAAATCGAGTGGTCAAATAAATCATTTAAAACTAAAAGAAGTAAAAAATACAGTTAAGAAAATAAATTAAAAGAATTATAACTGAAGTGAAAATGTTTTTCATGTCTATAAAAAAAAATCAGATATTTGAAATAAGCAGAAGTAAAATTTAATTCCAAAATTAATCTTTAACAATTTTAAAGAAAACAAAAGTCGTACGAAAATTTCATAATTTAAATTTTATAAAGATAAAAACAAATCACGTTAACATCAGTAATAATTTATTTCTAAACAAAGGTAAAGTAAGTACAATGTAACTCACCGGGTTGGTCTAATGTTAAACCATGGTCTTAAATCAGTTGATATCAAAGTCTAGAGTTCTAATGTTCAAATCCTAATAAAGGTAGTTGCTTTTATTCAGATTTGAATACTAGATCGTGGATAACGTTGTTCTTTGGTGGTTGGGTTTCAATTTATCACACGTCTCAGGAATGGTCGGTCTGAGTTTTATTTTATTCTTAGTCATTAAAAATTAATGACTTTAATTTTTGATGTGACTATAAATAAAAGTATTAAAAAGTAAAAAAAGGACAATGATTGAAATGTTGCAGTAAGAAACTGTACAGAATATTAGAAATAAGAAAAATATAGCTACTAGAAAACATTAGTACTGATTCTGGTTGTATCACAGCGACCGGACGATGGTGATTGGGCTTATCTATTGACCAGTGAAACAAATTTTTTAATTTTAAATATCTTTTTTGCACTTTCAACACTTTTTCACTTTCTTTTCATCTTAAACCTGTTTGATGGTCACCAGGGGGGAATTCTCTATCCAGAAATACTTCATTTATGAGGGTTTGTATTGATGGCATCTTATAAATGTCTTTATAAAAATCAATCAGGTAGATGATATTAAAATAAAAGTCCAAGAAAATGAAATTAAACTGCAAAAAGGAGTGACGAACAAGGGAATAAATTTGCAAGGAAATTATGAGAGCCAAGCAATAATTAAATTATTAAAATAATTTGACAGGAAATAAAAATTTAATTTGAAGATGTAAATAATAGGCAAATATAAAACAAACATAATGAATTGTGACAAAAAGGAAGCTAATGGTAAGTTAAATAATATATAGTAAGCATAAATATCAGGAGTTAAAAAATTTTATTATTTTGTTGAAAAATTATAAAGTGTGGGCAATGAAGAAATGTTTTAAAAATTATCACATTAAAGGAGAGCCTTGAATCTGAAAATGTTCTTGCTATAATCAACCAAGTATTGATTTGAAATTAAGCAATTAATTTTTGGATTACGATGTTGTAAATAAAATGTAGTTTTACATTTTAAATATTTAAAATTTTTATGACTGTACAGCAATAAAATATAAACTAAACAAAAACTATAAAGGAAGCAGAATAAGGCTTTTTAAAATTGGTGTTATAAAAATAAATAAAAAATTAAAAAATTAGATTACTGTTTACCGAAAACAAACATTTCTGAGAATTAAATTACTGTTTACTGATTACTGAAAAAATTAGAGTTACTGTTTAGTTCTAAGTAGGGAAGTGTTTATGAGACACCAGAATATTTTAAATCCATTCATTTATTAACATAAACAAGTTTAGTTAATAATTTAAGAAAGTGTCAAATATAAAAACTGTAAATGTTTACGAAATAAATTATCAGCTGAAATACCACGTATTTTAATGTAACTGAGACATTTTTTCTTACATGCTTAAATATTTTTATTTAGAAAGTAAAAATGAGCGATATATTTTCCGAACATACATATTTTTTTTAGCTTTTTTTTTAATTTAAAAATTTTCATGTACGTACCATTGTAAAATCTCAGGATTTTTTTCTTGTTTCTTCGTTTGGATCCAGAGAAATCATCAGTTGATGAAATTTTAACTTTCAATTTCATAGGTTAATGTACGTAGAACGTTATACATAGATTAGTGTAACTTTAAAGAAGAATTGAGAACCTTCTACTAAGAAACTACAAACATACTATACTAAGATATATGTTAAATTTCAAAAGACTAGTTGAATATTAAAGCCAGATGGTATTTATAAACACCTGAAAAAAGTAATTGTTCCTTTATTTAGAGAAAATATAGAATTATCAGTTTCCGACAGCTGATGTAACTTCTTCAGCTTTCATTAATCCGATCGTAGTATATAATTTTTTATAATTATACATTAATTGTAAGCATGTCTATACCTACGGAGGTAAAGTTAAATAAAAGGTTGAATTGTCGCTTCTTGCATCTCAAGATAGAAGGTTCATATTTCATCAATACCTTTTTAAAAGACTACAGTTGTTTTATAAATTTCATCCTAAATGATTTATAACTTGCCAAAAAAATTTAAATTTAATCATATCTAATGTAAATAAAATTTTGTTTATCAACTGTCAAATTTAATTACAATTTCTATTGTTAAACAATAAACAATAACCATCAGTACATACAAAGAAATTTAGCGTGTATAATAAAATAAATAAATTTATGGCATAATAAAAAATAACTGATAAATAAACAATACCTTTTTTTTTAGCCACCGGGGCCACGTTTCAGAAAATCTCAAATTTAACTTATATCTCTATTAAAATAATCTGCAACTAAGTATTACATAAGTATTACGCCTATTACATAGAATTAACAGTTTAAAATTCTTTTGATTTAAAACTTTTACAAAAAAAAACTTTTAATAAATTTTATAAGTTCTCTATCTTTATTTAACAACAAGGTTTCTATATGATTTTTTGTTAAGTAAATTTCCCAACTAATTCCTATTTACTCGTATTACGTAGATTTTTTTTAAACCATTGTTTCTAATGGACTAATCTTGTGGCCAGTTTGAAGAAAATATAGAGCTATAGCCAAAATTATTTGTTCTTTTATATTTATAAAATTCTCTTTTCTTTTAATTTCAATATTTCTTTTAGTTTTACCCAATATTTTAGTGTTTATATAATAATTTATAAATTTTTGCTTTTTCAAGGGGTTTATTACTATTTTTAGCGTTTCCAGAGGCAAAGAATAATTTTCTAATTTCGTAGACGTAGCCAGATTATAGATGTAATTTTATAAAAACGATTTAACCATGCTGTTATATGGGAGATTATGTAGTTGTTTCTACGTTCTCAAATCCTGGTTTGTCGATTTTTGTCCTGGTGAATCTGTTAAATTAATTTTGGCCCGTTAATTAATTTACCGTTAATTTTGTCCGTTAATTAATCGTGGCACGTTGGCATTGAAATACAATTTATTTACATAAATAGTTTCTACTTACCAACAATCTTTAGTAGTATGTTCGAGCACTTTCGGGTTAGGAATCCATCCTCAGGAACATTGATGTGTTGTAATTATAATTATTTACTTCACATATCATTAATTATACTAACTTGAATTTTAAAAACAAAAATTATGCATAAATATAACAATTGATCGTCAAAAGGTAAAATAATGTCAATGTTATCCGTCATATCAGTATGAAGGTCTCAATTGTTATTGTTCACATAACAATTGAGACCTTTATACTGACATGACGGATTCACCTGTTTCGAACAGGTTTTTTTACGGTTATTTATTACCATAATCAACAAACCTTTTTATGAAACTTAAAATTGGTTTCTTAGCACTTGATAAACATCCTAAATTTTACTTTATTTTCTTTTAAATAAGTTGTAAAATGATATAAAATATAAAATTTTATAAATAATTAAATATTTTAGGTAGATTTCATAAGAAAGATATCTACTGTAATGGTTACCATGATTCGACTTCCGGAAAATTTCAACATATCTTCGCGTTTCACATCGCCAAGGCGCTAAAACCACTGTCAGTTCAAACGTTTATGTATACATACACACACACACACACACATATATATATATATATATATATATATATATTTCACTTTCTTATTGACGCGATAACTGCCGTAATTTTGCGCCAATCACTTTCAAATTGACACATAAAATATAACGACCCAAAATTTGATCGAGTTCGTTAATGGGCAAAATCGGATCATGGGGGTGAAAATGAGGGGCCTTTTTCGAAAAAAACAAAATGTCGCTATAACTTTCTTATTAAGTAAAATATCGAATTCGTTTAAGTTCCTACCATTCTTTGGATAAGGGCCTAAATTTTATCTAAGTAAAGTCTTTTGACATCACCAATCGTTGGCTCAGGGGGTGGAAAAATTGGGCTTCGAAGACAAAAAAAAAAATCATATCTCCCTTACTAGGCACAGTATCGAATCGGTTTAAAGTGGTCGTCGTTAGTCCTCTAAACATTACCTAAAACTCTTGTCTGAAAATGTTTTGATATGACCAGCCCTTACGACAAGGGATGGCCAAAATGTTGCTGGAATTGTAAGATGTGGCTTGTCGTATGCTAAACATGTGAAACTTTCTTCACATGCAACCATTGTATTGAGTAAGTTTGAAGTTTTTCTTAACTTTAAGGTGGAAATATTTTTATCCCCTACTTAGCACCGGTGAAATTTACCTCCGCCTTCCGGCATGACGTAAAGAAATTTTATAAATTAAAAAATGGAAAAATAAAATGTTATCCTTAAATGAAATTTACTCCAGTAATAAATTACTCAATGAGATTGATAAAAAATAAATAATCAACTAAAGATATAATAGTAATTTATTTTAAACGGTTTATTTTCGTGCATCTTAAATAAAACACAATTATAAAATGGTTATTAGAAAAAAATATATATAGCAAAGTTAATATAAGTAGAAAGACCTTGGGATTTCATCTTTTCTATTGTTGGTTCGTGAGGTTACGACTGTCTGGGATGTTATTAGTCTGCGGTTTTTGGTACATCTATAGAATTAATGCTAGAGAGCTAGTTGTTATTAAGGAACCAGCAGGTGAAGCAAATAAATTACACGTTATAAAAATATACGCTAACGATAAGACAATGTAATAGTCTGTATTTGTATTACATTGCCTATAGATACTCAATATATATGGTGTGTTTATGTGTGCACGAGCGTTTTGTAAAAGAACAAAACAGGTGTTATACTATTTTATTTGAATATTTTATTATTATTATTAAACCTATTATCATTTGTATAGTAATCAGTAGAAGTTTTTTTTCCTAATACGTACGTTGCAATCTGTTCATCTATTGAACAATAAGTAACTCCTCATCCATGGCCCAATGAAATGAAGATGATATGTGTGTCATGTAAACGAGATGTAGTCTTGTACAATTTCAGGTCGACCATTCCTGAGATGTGTGGTTTATTGAACCTCAACCATCAAACGTACTCCACTGTATTGTACTCAAATCCGTATAAAAGTAACTAATATTTACTAGGATTTGAACCTCACAACCTTCGATAACGAAAATCAGCTGTTTTTAACCATGTATTTAAACAAGATTTACCACCAGACCAGCGCGATGGGTTCAGATGGTGTAAAAGAAAATTTTTTATTTTTAGTTTTGAATAGGCCATTGTTTTTTTTTTTAATTTATTTAAATCTTACGTAATGTTCGAATTAGATGAGTAGTCAAAGTTTCAATATCTAAATATTTTGAGATCATTTACAATTGAAATATTGTACGTAGGAAACTTTAAATAAAAAAAATTATGATACACACTGGTATCTCATGAAGAAACGAAAAGAATTACAGAATATGCTCTATAGATGAAAATAAAGAAAAAATAAAAGAAAACTACTTGTTTTCGAATTATTTCTTGTGAAAAATTTCGCCTTGATCTCTACTCCGAGATTATTAAGCCATACTGAAATTCTTGAAACTTAAGTTAAGGGGAAATGTGATTGTTTCATATGTTTCTTGAGCAGAAATCTTGAACAAAATAGGTTCAAGAACTGAATATCTAAAATTTGTTTAGAAAATTATTGTAAAACACAAAAGATTCATGACGCAAAACATAGTTCTTTAGGTTTGTTTTACAATAACTTTGTTAAATAAACTAAAAAAAAATTTACAATAATATTTGAAGAAAAATTAATTATGAGAAAACTTGCGTAAGGTACATTAAATGAAGATGATAGTTTAAGAAATCTTTTCTTTTAATAAAAACAAAAAATAAAACAAAGAAGATAAGAGCCACTCAAAGAATTTTAAATCGAGCGGAATATTATTTTCAAATACTGAAATGATTCTTCTTATTTCGGTTAAAAATTAAAATATAGTATTATTGTTCTGCTAAAATCCGGTGTATATTGTTTTTAATAAAAATAAAAATTCTGAAACTACTCTTGACGTTCAGTTATTATTTAAATAGATCTTTTTAGAATTGTTTTACTCTATTTGTTTACTGCCAATATAACGAAGTTATGTACCTCAAAAAAATTCGTGTTCTGCGACACCAATTTTTTATATTACAATTAATTTCCAAATATTATTAGAAATACAGTTCTGGGACCTGTTTTATTTAATTTTCAATATTGAAACCTATAAAAACCAATCACATTTACTTCTTAATGCCTTCAAAAAATTTCAGTATGGCTTTATTTTTACCCTTGGAATAGAAATTACGGCAAAATGTATCGCAAGTTATAACTCGAAAAGAACCTGTTTCCGGATTCGTGTTTATAATAAAACTTTTTTCTTTACTTTCGTCTATAGATAGATTACGTCCTAAAATTCTTTCAATTTCTTCGTAAGACACTTTAAAAGAAAAATAACTTTACCCAAATATTCTAATGGGGCAATAAAAATATATTAAATTTCCAAACAAAAAATTCTTCTTATTTGCCCTCTGCACTGATATTCTTGCAAACAAGAATATTAATCGTAAATTTAATGTTATATTTGGTCGATTCATATTTTATTTGGGAAAATTCCGATACGAGTTCCGAAGGGAGCTAGCTAGCTCCTTCTGCTGACAACGGCTAAGGAAACTTAGCCGTTTAAAACTAAGTATATAAAGAAACATTTCAGTAAGTGTCATAAAAAATAGCCATTTACTAGCAAAATATGCATTCGTAAGCACTTACACATTTAAAGACAGATGTTTATTTTTATGTTAATGCTTAAGATATTCGTCGGAATTGCATCGGTTGCTTTTCGTCCGATTTAAGTGACCAAATATACATATAATATCTACATGTAGTAGAAATTAAAAATTTTTAAAGAGGAATTTACCGGAATAAGAATATTACTTATTATTTCCGAAGTTAATAACTAATAAAGTGATATGTAAATATTTTTATGATCGAAGAATTATTTATTTAAAATTTTTCTTACAGAAAAAATATTCATAAAAAATATCAGAGGGGTTATGGGACAATGAGAGCAATTTTTTAATTTTTTTCTTGGAATAAAACAAAGTAATATTAAATATGATATAAATTCTGAAGCCACACACTCTTCGTTAAAATCGTATTTGATTTTATTTCTAAAGATCATTGTTTAAAATAATTGTTTAACTTTAAGATTATTCATAAAAAATAAAAATTTTCTTCGATTCCCGCTACATGTATTCTTTCCGAAAACATGTTACCTTTAGCTGAATGTTTTTTTTTTGAACTTCTGATGATAGTCAGAAGTTCAAAAGTCAAAGAATATAGAACTGAATATAGTCAAGAATATAGAACTGAGATTTAGGAAAATGTAAACTTGCTACCAAATAAGCCAGAAGCAATTCACATACCTCCTGTGTGCTTGTATGTTGTTAGTATGTGTATTTGTGTATGTATATATAATACACATTTATTATCTTGACATGTACTAATTTCAATGAACTGCTCTCTCATCATTAAAGGAAGCTGATTATTATCCGACTGAATCTACTTTATTTAATGGTCTTTAATTGTACCTTATTCATCTGTATTTTGATTTCAAATAAAACTCAATTAAACTGGATTTCTGAATTAAATATTTGAAATAATTATTATAAACGATGATATAAAATTGTATTATTGTTTTATTCCAAGTAAAATTAAAATAATTATCAACTAAATTAAGGAGTGAAATTAATTTTCATATAATTAATGAGTAAAAAAGAAAAAACTGTATTATATAAAATTTTCTGACCGATGTGTTCTAACTGGCCGAACGAGTAATTTCCATGAACGATTTTTCAGTACAGAGACAGGTTTCCGGCTGCTTTTATTTTTTACTTCCTTGTTAGAAGTAAAGGAAGTATTGTGATCGCGAAAAATTTCGGTTTTCAGATTTCAACGGAACTATCCATTTTGACCACCCCTGAATTCATTTTGACTAATTTCGGTGTGACGTCTGTACGTACTATGTATTTCGCATAATTCAAAAACGATTAGCCGTAGGATGTTGAAATTTTGGATTTAGGACTATTGTAACATCTAGTTCTGCACCTCCCCTTTGGATTGCAATCGACTGAACCAAAAATGTTCAAAAATGCTCAAAATCCAAAAAATTGGATTTTGGATTGTTTCTGAACTGCAGTAATAAGCCCTCATTGAGAGCTTTTCAACTACATATCATAACCGGTACTTATTTTCATTGGTTCCAGAGTTATAGTTAAATAAAATTTTAATTTATGAAATATTTGGATCTTGCAAGGGGACGGCAAGTCGGTTCGAATTCGTCTTCATTTCCCCTTTTTTTTAATTTAAATATATTGAGGTATAAATAATAAATTAACCTGTGATTGTAAAAAAAAATTACAATAAATAATTCAATAATAACAATAAAAATATGAAAAAAAGTCAAAAGTTATTTACTGAAATAAAACTTTATATACTTTTAAAAATGTGTGCATGTAATTAAATAGGCGTACAAGAAAGTTATGTGGTGTTCACATCAGATTTTTTTATAAATATATCTTCATAATCGACTCATGTAATTATGTATCTGTCCGTTATGAATGAATCTTTGTAACAGGTACAACCGACTGTAACAGGCTATTATAACCAATCACAAGATTGGATCACTCCAAGTGTGAATCGTATAAATCTTTTCTGTTATACAGAGTTTGTAAACGCGAATTATCCTGAATTTTTATTCAGAAATGTACTTTTGACATAGATATTTGCCTGAAATTAAATTGATAGTCGTTTAAAAATAGTCACCCAATAATCAAGCTTCCTGATTATTACGTTATTATATTCCTATAAAACTATAGGAATTAATTTGTACAAATATTTTGACGGATTTCTACAATAGATTCTAAACTTAATTAAGTATTTAAAAAAATATATGTATTGGAACAAGTACTTCGTTAATTAGGATACGTTTAAAGAAAATAATTATTCAAATTATAATATCTAGTCAAAGAATAATGTAAGATTTCACACTATCCACAATTTCATTGTAAAATAAAATACTTCATTAAAAAATTGATCAAAGCTACGGTGGTTTTTTTAATTTTTGGCTAAATTTGCATACAATAAATTCATTTGCGATTATTTTTTCATTGATTCAATACGACAGTTCAAAATAGAATTTTTTTTAATTATATTTTTCGGTAATTATTAATTTTTTTAAACAGGTCATGAAGTTGAAGTCTAGATTCTACACGCACGTTCTGATAATATTTTTCCATTTAATTCAAGTATTTATTTTTAAAATTTTACTTTTACAATAACTTTATTTTCATTAAATATGCAGTAATCGTTGCATGGGTAAAAACACGAAACAAATATGTTTCTTAGAGTATTAAACGTCTCCGAGTAAAAGTAGTCACGCAAAGTAGCATACTGATCCACAACTCTGAATAGGAGACCAATAGGAAAACTTTATCAAATATAGTAACTGTAACTTTATTTAAATGCTAACTGAAAGTAAAATTTTCTAATATGTAGTAAAAGCTGCAGTGGAAAAGTTTAAAAACCGTACTTGGAATAAACAATAAAAAAATAATTTTCTTAACATCTAGCACCGTTGGTATTATACAATTTATATAAAAATAAAGTATCCACTTACCAACAGCTGTGAGTATTGACTATCTAAGCGCTTTCAGATTATTACTCCATCATTAGGGATTACTGAATAATTATGAATTTTATAGTGGTGCATATAAATTTTTATAAATGGGAATTAAAATGAAAATAAAATTTAAAATTATTATGTTCACAACAGTTTAATGTCAATAGATAAAATAAATCAACGTTATAAAAAAGTCTTGTCAGTAAGATGTTTACAACTGTTATCATATTATCAGTCAATCAGATAACAGTTGTAAACATTTTACTGACAAGACTTTTTTTTAACGTTGACTTATTTTATCTATTGACATTCAACTGTTGTGAACATAATAATTTTAAATTTTATTTTCATTCTAATTCCCATTATAAAACTTTATATGCACCACTATAAAATTCATAATCCCTGATGATGGAAGAATAATCCGAAAGCGCTTGAATAATCAATACTCACAATTGTTGGTAAGTGGATACTTTATTTTTATATAAATAAAAAAATATACCCAAAATGAAAAATATTTTTCTTTGCGGATCAGAATTATCTTGGATTTCAAAAAATGAAAGGAAAACTCGAGACGAAACCTCAGACAACACACACTAATAGCTAAAAATTAATGATTTTTAATGGAATGCAGTAAATTTTTCAACTATTTTTTTTTATATTACTTGCGTATTAATTTAAAAAATTAATTAATAACCATGTAGAAAACCGAAATTTTTCGCGATCACAATACTTCCTTTACTTCGTACAAGGAAGTAAAAAAATACAAAGTATTTATATTTTAAGAGAATTACACGAATATTTTAAATTTAAGTTTTGTTTATTAATATTTACATACCAAATTGATAGTTTCATAAAATAGTATTTTTGAAGTAAAAAAAAATAAAATAAATTAAACTTCTTGGTCTTCTTTAATTACCGTTATGGAAGAAACACTAATTAAATATTGTAAATAATAGAACGTATCATTTTAAAAAAATTGGTAATCACTGCTCTAAACCTGCACGAGTAAAAAAAATATATATGAAAATTTTAGAGAAAAGGAAAACCTCTATCTTCGGAAAAATTTTTAATTTTGTGTCTTATGAGGACTATTCTGTTATTGACCTGTAACTATTATTAACATACTGTAGTCTGATGTAACATTACATTCGTTGAATATCTAAGTGCATTAAAATCATCAACGAAAAAAATTACCTGTATAAAGTAAATCTGAAGTTTTTTTAAAAGTTATTCTCTGAACTGGAAGTCCTATTCTTGTCTAATATGATGAAAGAGAACGCTACCACATTTCGTTATATAGTCGATACACAATAGAATGTCCGAATAACTCGATCAAATTTATTTTTTCCATGATTGAAGACGAACAGCCTGCTTAAAGACAAATCGGAGTAGGAATTTAATCAATAGTTATCAAATTTTAATTGTTGAATATAGGGCTCAGAAAATCCACACGGATCGGTAGAATTCGGCCGCATCTCTCCCTGAAAGTGAACATCTGATGTAGTATCATGCATAATTGAATTTTTGGCAATTTTTTTTTCCACGAGCAAACTATTTCGAACATAGTATACTCGGACATGTTAGAAAGACAAATCGGAGTAGGAATTTAATCAATAGTTATCAAATTTTAATTGTTGAATATAGGGCTCAGAAAATCCACACGGATCGGTAGAATTCGGCCGCATCTCTCCCTGAAAGTGAACATCTGATGTAGTATCATGCATAATTGAATTTTTGGCAATTTTTTTTTCCACGAGCAAACTATTTCGAACATAGTATACTCGGACATGTTAGAGAACTTTAAAAAGGTTCAAAAATATGGAAGGACAAATTTTTCAATGGCATGGTGCACCTCCACATCTCGTAGAAGTTGTACGGACTGCCCTCAATGACACATTCTGGCCCCGAAGGCTGGATAGGTAGAGAAGCTCCCATCGCTTGGCCTCTACGAGGTGGCGATGAATGAGATGAATTATCGGTTTGATGACTGTAGGGCTGTAAACCATGCTCATATTAAGTTACACTAAGGGGTAAAAGAAAAAAGCTTAAGATTATGTATTTTCATTTAATAAAATACATAATTTGTAATAAAATAGATTTGATTTAAAACTTCGGGGTTGTTTTTCTGTCACCCGATATAAAGATACAAGGAAACAATTTTGTTCTACATAACCTAGCATAAACAGAAAGGATTTCTAATAAAACGTAGACAAATTATTTTTATATAAAAAATCTATGTGGACACCATATTACTTCCTTGTACGCTTATTAAATTACATATAAACATTTTTTCTGCCCTTCATTTTACTTATTTCATTTGAAAGTGAGGTACGATCCTCAAATTCTTTAATAAAGTGGTCAGTTACACAATTTCTAAAATATTAGTTTTTATTAACATCAAAAATTTATACAATTATTAATTCAATAATCTTACACGAAATATTAGGATACTAAAAGTCCCTTTGTTACTCGTATTACAAGATCAGTATTATTCGTATCTTCGTGAGTTGCTGATAAGCAAAATTTTCAGATTTCTAGTGTGTCGTATAAATAAAAGTTAATAATAATTAAACTATTCCGTTTATTGAACTCCTGTATATTGATTATACATGTTAATTTCCACTTTACGTGTAAAATATTCAGTTTTTATTACTGGATTGTTTGGTGAATAATCATAAATGAAAAAGCAACAATCATACAAGAAAAAGAAAGATAACATGAAGAAATATACCTCACAAAACGACAAGAAGATGAATATGAAGGGAAAGAAAATGTTAAAAAAAGGAAGCATAATAAAATTAAGAGAAAATGATAAATATAAAGAGAAAGAAAACGTTAAGACCAAGGAAAGAACAAAAAGATTAAGAGAAGATGATGAATATAGAGAGAGAAAATTAGAGAACGTGTACACAAATTAGGATCAGAAGAATTATATCAAACCAAAGAGGGATTAAATGATTGGCAACAAAAAACAAATAAAATGATAGTCAACTTCGACTTAGGGAGAATATTTTCCGACAATATCAGAGTAGTAATGAACTAAAAGACAAGAATTTTTTTGCAATTTATTAAAGAACAGGCATATATGCCTCAGTGTATATGCTGTTATTGAGAGGGTTATTTTTAAGTCACTGTGTAGTTAATTTAAATGTAAATAAAATTTAACAGAATTTCCAGAATAATTAAATCAAATTAAACAGAAATAAAACTAGAAAATCCAAAAATAATACGATTTTAAATTATAATTTTCAATTAATATTAAATAACCAAATGTTTCACCAAATCGATTACATGTATGTAATGCCTATAAAATTACATTTACATATTTTTTTAAATACATAAAATATTATTTCACAAATAACTTCTGATTTTCTTTTATTACCAATGAATTATTATTTACTGTAAACATCTTTTTACAATCGCGAGTTAATAATTATTAAATCAATATATTTAAATTTAAAAAAATAATTTAAAAAAAGTTAAAAAATGTAAAAGGAGAAACAAAAGTCTGAATCGAACCGATGTGCCTTCCCTTTAAGATCAAAATATTTCATTAATTAAAATTTTAATTTTAATTTAAATTGCAATTAAAAAGGAAGCTGCGCAAATAGATGTTACAACAGTGCTAATTCCGAATCCAAAATTTCAGCATCCTACGGCTAATCGTTTTTGAGTTATGCGAGATACATACGCACATACCTACGTGCGTACACACATCACGCCGAAACTAGTCAAAATGGATTCAGGGATGGTCAAAATGAATATTTCCGTTGAAATATGAAAACCGAAATGTTTCGCGATCACAATACTTCCTTTACGTCATACAAGGAAGTAAAAAGTAATTTTAATATTATAATTGGTACTAAATTTCATTTTTATGTTCACAGAAAAACTTATATTTGCATTTTTATGACTTTACCGCTAATTGACCAATTAAAATTTAATTTTTAAGCTTTCTTTAGTTTTATTAACAGACTCAGTTAAATATATATTTATAAAAGTTAAATTATTTAAATTCAATTCAGTTTTTATAAAATAGTTAAGTCCAGCTTCACAAATTTAAATAGCAGCGAATATTTCAAAAAGTAACGGATGAAATAAGATAAAATGCTCACAGGATATAAGTAGTAAGTCCATTAAAAAGAAAAACGTTTTAAAATAGTTATTTTACAACATCTTAAATCACTGGTAAAAAGCCAATGAATTTATATATAAGTTCAACAAAAAACCTTACTAATGGCAAAAAAGGGTGAATGAATTGCAATAAATTTTAATAGACTTCTACTTACTTCAGGGAATATTATTTATAAATATAACTAATAAGGAATGTTGAATAAATTCAAAGTTAATTTATGAGTCATAAAAAATATTATAAGAAGTTTTATATAATATTTTCATTTTTTCTTAAGGAATACACACACATTTTTTTAATGTTGTGAAACAAAATAAAAATAAACTTTAACTGTTAAAAATATATAAATGCTCAGTTCTATCTATTAATTTTCTAAGCAAAACAAGAAAAAATCGTTATTAAAAAATTTTTATATTAACGTCTTTCCACCAGATTCATTTCATAAAAAAAATTACCTTCCACTTACGCTATAAATCTTCAAAATAAATCACTAAAACGCATTTTTTTATTACTAGTTCATTAATTTCATTCTGATGAATTAAAAACGATAAAACCAGTTTAAATTACTTTTAATAATGTCACAAAAAATTTTGTATATTGCTATCTGACAATTAGTAAAGAATAAGCAATCCCTTCCCCCGGCCAATTAGATGAGGTTGATATGCATGACATGTAAATGAGATGTAGTCTTGTAAAAACTCAGGCCGACCAATCCTGAGATGTGTGGTTAATTGAACCCCAACTACCGAAGTATACCTGTACCCGCTGTCTAGTATTCAAATCCGTATAAAAACAAATACCTTTTACTAAGATTTGAACCTTAAAACGTTAGATTTCGAAAACCAGCTTTAAACAACTGATTTGCGAAGACGAGTTAACCACTGGTTAACCACAAACAAATTTCAGAAACCAAATTTAATCTTGGAGGACAGGATATATTTACAATACAAAACAAAAATAAAAAAACACTAAGTTGGTATTTTGATTCAATCAAGAATTTATTTTTGTTTATTTACTTTTTTTTTCATTTTGAGGTTTTAAATTAAGGTGGATAAGCTCTTTTTTTCATATATTTTTTTTTTTTTTGTTCGATTAATAGCATTTTAATAATTAATAGATGGATAGATGGATTAATAGGATGTTCTAATAATTTACTGAATGATCCGTTTTTATTTTACTATTAAAAATAGTATTTTTTTTCTCTTAGAATTGTGATATATGAGGTCTGTTCAGAAAATAACTGAACATTTTTAATTATGCGCCAACGAAGATATTTAGTGACGTATGGTTGACAGCATTATATTCCGCATAATCTGCTCTGTAACCCTATGTTCTTGGATTGTCGATATCTCGTTTAGTTTTTGTGTTAATGTTATTTTAGTGCAACGTGTTTAAGTGTTAATTTAAGCAATTTTTGTAATGTGTGATTATCGGGAGCAACGATAAAACGTAAAATTTTGCGTGAAACCGGGGAAAACTTTTACAGAAACGTTTCAACTTATGAAATAAGCTTACGGAGTTGATGATCTGGGTCCTACGCAATGTTATAATCGTTTACACGATTTAAAAGCGGTCGTCAGTCAACTGAAATAACACTTGATCAGGAAGGCCTTTGATTTCAACTCATAACACCCGCGATCAGAAAATCAACGATCTGGTGCGTGCAAATCGCCGATTAACTGTCAGAGAACTTACAGAAGAAGTTAGTATATCAATCAGATCTTGCCATGACATTTTGACTGAAAAATTAAACGTGCAACGAGTTACAGCAAAGTTTGTTCCTCCTTTGATGACCGAACAGCAGAAAGAACATCAATAGATGTTTGTCGGCAACTTCTTGAAGAAGCCAATGACGATGAAACATTCATGCAAAGGATCGCAGCGGGAGACGAAAGCTGGGTTTACGGCTACGACATCGAGACAAAAGTTCAGTCATCACAATGGATTGGCAAAATATCTCCACGGCCCATGAAAGCACGTCAGTCTCGATTCACGGTCAAAGTGATGCTCTCTGTTTTTTCGATATTAATTGAATTTTTTAATTTGAATTCTTGCCTGTAGGTGAAACAGTGAACTGTGCATACTATCTAGGCGTTTTACAACGGTTACGTAAAAAATTCATAAAAAGAGACTGGAGTCCCAGAGTTGTGGCGAGACAACTCATGGTTTCTTCACCACGACAATGCGCTCGCACAATCAGCTTTGTCAATTCGTCAGTTTTGTGCCAAAAATCAAATGACTGTCCTCCCTCAGCTTTCCTACTCGCCAGACCTGGCTCCTTGCAAGTTTTCCTTTTTTTTGTGACATTAAAGCAAATTCTTCACGGACCTTAAAAGCCATTTCAAATGAAGCTATCCGGAGTGTTTCTCGAAGTGGAAACACGCTGGGAAAAGTGTGTGAATAGGGGAGAGGGGTACTTTGAAGAGGATAAGGACCAATAATCTGTAAAACTAATAATATAGATTAAAAAAATAAAGTTTGGTTATTTTCTGAACAGACCTCCTATCGTTACCTAAATTTCAATTTATCAGGTAAGAGTTCGCGATACAAGTAAGTAGCTAATCCGAAGACCATTAAGGTAAGAGAGCCGGTAAAATAAACCTAATGATTAAGTGCTATATTGAAATAAAATATAAATGATATCTGTATAACCTGCAAGATAAATTAATAAAAGCCGAATGGATAACTGGAGACGATATATATTGATAAATGTTTATTAATTCTTGTTTCAACAGTTCCAATTTGAACCAAAGTACTCTTTTAAGTTTAGCATTTGGAAGGGAAGTTTCATATATATAATGTATTACATAGAATTAAAAAACAAAGATATATATTCATTTAATAAAAATGAACATGCTTTATCATAGAATATTTAGAACCAATAAACATGTAGACTGTCCTGTGTTTCTGTATTATGCAATTTTACAATTAAATAAATTTGACCCACAAGCCTCTATAACTAAAAATAATTAAAGGACTTCATACAGAACTTTACATTTAATCTTATATACTTACAATAAGAAGAAAAAAATTCAAATTATATTTACCAATCCATTGATTAAATGGGCCTATTATAAATAACAAAAAAACTGTTACAGACTTTAACTAGACCTAACTTTCTTTTTATTATTGATACAAAAATATGTTAGAACTTGTATTGTATTTTATTATTTATATTCATTATTTATTATAACTATTACTATTATAATACATAAAACTGAATTAATTAAATATATACGACCGTGTAGAGAAATTTATTTCATTAATTAAAAACATGTAGTAAAGAAAATAAAGTTTTATATTCAGCAACAATACTGACATAAAACTTTTATACTTTCAAAATGATTAATCCTGTAATTCATAAAAAACAAGTTTAAATTGCATGTATTTCTTGTTTTATTAATAAAAATATTCTTTTTTTAATAGTAAAATAAGAAATTTTAACTAATTTCTGGATATTATAAATGATTAAAAAGAAAAAATAGAGAATTAATATTAAGTTTACAAATAAGGCATCATGTTAATTAAAAACAAATTACGATATTCAATGTGTTACTCCTGTATAATTTATTTTGCTGTTTTATTACTATTTAAATATTAAAAAGAAGATTTCTTAAATAAAATGGGAATGTTCTAACAGAAAATATCTTCTTTCATGTAATGTTAAATATAACCATTACATTAAAAAAAACCAATAGTAATAAAGAAGAATTAAAAAAAGAAAGGAATTCTCAACCGAAAAAGATATCAGAAAGAATACAGATAAAGATCCAAAAAAGAGCTATATATGACAATAGAAAAATCATAACCACCATTAGGAAAAGAAAACCATGAACAATGATTTCTTTAATCACATCAAGAGAATGCTCATGAAGAAGCTAGCTAAAAGAATCCTAGAATTCATAGAAAATGAAAAGACACAAAAAACTGATACAGAGGAAAGATACAAAGTTTCAAGAGGTTTGAAGGCTGCGCAAAAAGAACGAAAACAGAACCGAACAACTGGTTTGAAGAACGAATAAAATCCCTATCCGAGAGGATGAGGAAGTAGTGCAAAGAGAAGAAAAATAGGTTGAAAACGAAATAAACCGCTGGCGTGGTTTATGTTTTTATTGACTGGTGTTTCTCAGAAATCAGTGTGGTTATATTTCCTAACATCATAAATACAGTTTATTACAAGTATATTTCAATGCTAATTTCTATTTAAAGAAAAAATAAATAAAACTTCACATTTTACTGTTTTAAAAATATATTATAAATGTCATTTATTTTTTTTGGGATAAAACCGTAAAAGAGACGATATAAGTTAAGTATACAAATAAATTACAATTAAAAACATTAATATATTTTAGAAGTCAAAGAAAGGTTTTCAAATGATGTCAAGAACCTTATAAACTATTACAATACATTATTGTTATTATTATTGTATTATTAATTTGTAACAGAAAATTTAATACGAAATTATTAGCATAAATTTCCAGAAATTTTGATTGATCATGTATAAAGGGAAATAAATTTTTAGGTTAGACCATAAAACAAGAGATAAATATTAAAAATTAAAAAAAATCACTTTCGGCACGCCGGAAGGCGGAGGTAGATTTAACCGGTGCTAAGTAGGAGATAAAAAAGATTTCTACTTTAAAGTTAAGAAAAAACTTCTAATTTACGACAATGGTTGCATGGTTCCATCTTACAATTCCAGCAATATTTTGGTCATCCCTTGCCGTAAGGGCTGGTCATATCAAAAATTGTTACACACAAATGTTTCAGGTAGTGTTTAGAGGACTAATAACCACTTTAAACCTATTCGATACTGCGCCTAATAAGGGAGTTATGATTTTTTTGTCTTCCAAACCCAATTTTTTCCACCCCCTGAGCCAACGATTGGTGATATCAAAAAACTTTACTTAGATAAGTTTTAGGTTCTTATCCAAAGAATAGTAGGAACTTAAACGAATTCGATATTTTACTTAATAAGAAAGTTATAGCGACATTTTGTTTTTTTCGAAAAAGCCCATTTTCACCGCCATGATCCGATTTTGCCCATTAACGAACTCGATCGAAATTTTGGGTCGCTATATTTTATGTATCAATTTGAAAGTGATTGGCGCATAATTACGGCAGTTATCGTGTCAATAAGAAAGTGAAATATATAAATATATATATATATACATATGTGTGTGTGTGTGTATGTATATATAAACTTTTGAACTGACGGCGGTTTTGGGGTCTTGACGATGTGAAACGCGAAGATATGTTCAAATTTTCCGGAAGTCGAATCATGGTACCCATTACAATAGGTAAATTTTTTATGAAATCTACCGAATACCTTGTTTTACGCAATCGTTTAAGCTCAAATTTGTTAATACGAAAATACAAAAAAAGTTCCAAGACATTAATTAATTTTGATTCTTTGTAGCAGTTCTACTGGGTATTTAAAATTGAAGACACAATATAATTCATAATCATTTATTAAACTACGTGCTGTGGAAGACTACGACAAAAAGTATTCCACTAACGTCGTAATTAGACAATACTACTTAGACACGCTTCAAGAAAATCATGAGATAGTGACTGAGAAATCGATGATTTGTTGTTCCAAAATCAGAATTAGTAGACGTAGTAATAACTCTGTTTAATCTAATGGAGAAACTGCATTCCCATGAGAACCATTAACGAATTAATATCTGCTAATTCAAACCAGTAATGTTAAGAATACTCTTACGAAAAAATGATATAATTTTAATTACAAAAATACTATAGGAAAATAATTCATAGCGATTACGTTATTACTGTGTAGGGTTTTTGTTTTAGTGCAGAATTGTGTGTAATAAAAATAATTTGATTTCGTCATAAGTTACCAAATTAGTCTTCAAATAGTATTTGAATAAACAAAAATCATTCTTTATATAATATAGAAAATAAATTCCCTCACAGGTCGAATGAGGGCTGGATACCTCGGTATATCTCGTAATTTAGGAAACGTGTTCCTTTAGAAACTGACAATCCCGTTCGTCATCAGGGCTTTTACGCTTCTGGAGAAAAAACGTTTTTTTCCAGCTTAAAAGAGAAGATATATTGGACGAAAAAATCGTTAATGATCAATGTTCCTCTTCTATTTTAGATAAATTATTATGGTTACAATAATTTTTAAATTCGCATCATCCAATCCAAAGCTTTAAAAATAACTGTAATCATCATTTGATAATTTACTCTCAAAAGCTTACCTTACTGATAACTAACAAAATAGAATTAGACATCAAAGTACATTCAACTAAATGAAGTTTGAATAAAACTTCATTTTATTCACATACTAAGTATGGCTTCACACGTGTCAACTGCCGTCTCTAAAACCAAAACGTATAGGATGACTTTTTATCGTACAGCTTTATAATTTTCGGTGAATGACCTTCAAAAGATACTTCAGGAGGTTAGATCATGTGGATTATCGTTTATAGTTAAGTTACCTATTTACACATCTTTTATAATCTTCACAGATAAGATGTAAGGTCATAAAAACCAGTTTCAAACTCGAAAACCGTATATTATTAATTATATATATATATATATATATAAATCTATTTTTTATAAGTTAAACCGCAAAATTTTAATGAGGTATATTATAGATGGTATATACATATATCATCACACAATATCTTTTAAACGAATCTCACAACAACTAGTTAGTTATCCCAGCTTGTTATCTGTAATATCGATAAAGAATAGAAAAAAGTTTTTAATAATTTTTTTTTAAAGTTGTCTTAAAAAGCATATTAATCTGTAAATAGCTTTTTATCATTTCAAATATAATTTCATACGAAAAAATCTTTACTTTTACATAAAGCAAAAATATTCTTAAAATTAATTATAAAATAATGACCTACGTATGAATTTATGTGTATGTAAACGGAGATTAAAAAATTTTACTTTTTTTCTGCACCTTTGTAGGGATTTTTTTTTGCAGCCAAAAATACAAAATAGAAACCCTGGATGAATTTATAGGCAGTAGGACCTTTCCCAAATAATCTAGAATGCACTAATTCTTAGGGGCACAAAATAGAGAAAGAAATGGACTACTCAAAGAAGGGCCACAAAATCAAACAGAATCTCCTAAAGAGTATTTAAAGTTTCCTGGTAATGAAAACCCGTAACAAAATTTAGTTAGGAACCGATTATTAATCAGTTATTTTGACTTGATTATCACAATCGTACAATGTATAAAATTACTAAAGAATTTTCCGAGAACAGGCTCTGGCTTCATTAGGAGAACTTTTAGAACTTTGGGGTATGTTGAAGCATACAATCTAATTCATATAAACTGTTCAACCAGAAGCAAATAATGACGTAAAATCTTTTTATCTTTTTTTAAATTAAAGATTATTTAAATAACTACGGTTCAATAATCGTATGTTTTTTATTAATTATTTTAAGTTTATGACAATAATTTCACTTAAATCGTATAATCTATAAATAGTATGTCCAAATATAATTTAACTATTCTATTTATAAACTGATATATTCCTATATTTTTCTGAATTATATGATCTCTGGATGAAACAGATAGCTGCGCTCTCCTGAAACATAGCTGCCAGAGTTCACATAAATCATATCTGTTCCATTAATCTTTCATATAGTAAGAATATTAAAAGAGCAATTTTCATACGAATGGCTAGACTGGACGTGGCGAATAACGATTTGGCAATTCTGCATCAAGTTTGTTGCATTGACTACAGCCAATGTCTATAAGGAATCTACGTTCTCTACCAGAAAAATCTAATGTTCAACTTTAAAAATATAAGAATAATATGTCATTTTTGAATTTTTAACCGTATAAAAGTTTTTAAATTTTCATTATTATATGTAAATATTCTTCAACGTAAATATGAAATCGTATTTTTTTTTCGCTTTTTCTCAAAAAAATACCTTTATTCTCAAAAAAGGTATATCAGAAAATAATAATAATAATTTATTTGTTTGTTTTTATTTTGGACAGTAGAACAGCAAAGCCTTGGTATATCGCACAATAAATAGAAGCGATAAAAATAATATTAATTGATTTAATATTAATTTCAAGTATAATAATAATAATAATGTTTTTAAACAGATTCCATTACTTAGATCTTCTAAGAAAATTAAAAAAAAAGATAATAATTTTAATTTTCTTAGATCTTTGACTTCTTAATAAAGCTCACATCAAAATATCAGTGATCCAGCTTAGTTCATGAATAATATCAATACCTCTAGCCAATGGCAAAAGACACGTTCTACGATTCAGGTATTTACCGCAATGCCTGGTGTTCCACAAGGATCTATCCTGGGCCCTTTATTATTTATTTTGTTTATCAACGACTTGTTTAACGGTATTGTATCTAGAGTTCTGGAATTTGCTGACGACCTGCAAATTTACTCAAAGACTGACAACTATGTAAGTATTATGGTCTTACAGGATGATATTTATTAATATCATATTAATAAGGAACAGGTTGCCCTTGAACTTTTGAGAAAACCTCCATGACTACTATCACAGGAAAAACACTTGCTATCAAGTATATGTATAAAATCGGCAATTCTAGTATCACTAGGGTAAAGACAACTGTTTATTTATGTTTAACATTTGATAAGAAATTCTTGTTCACACAACATGTGTGAATAATAATAACGTTGTCTTTATTTTCAATATATATTAAATTACATGGTTACAATTTTTTTTGTATGTACAAAATACAATTAATCAAAAATATACTATTAAATAAAACAAAATTATTTAATAAAAAAAACTTAAAATTAATAAACAAACGCGACCGTCTGAAGAGGACTGGTATGAAAACCGAATTAATTGATAAAGGCAAAAAAAAAAGATATCAACAATTTAAATTTCTTGATTAATGAGTACCTATATTTCCAGGCCGATTCACAATACAAGATAATTTTAAACCAGCCTTAGTACCATCTAAATAAACTTTAACTTCACTTAAATACAAACAACTTTACTACAAAAGCTTTAATCTAAATTCAGATAAAATTGTAACTTCCACAATAAAATTATACACATTTTTCTCTGTTTGAGTACTACACAAAGAACATTTCTTTTTCAAAAGAATAAAATGATTGTTAAAATACAGCAACACCATTCAAGCTTTAAAGACTCGATTAACGATTCTTTTATTTTCGACATCAGAAACAAATATTAAAAAAAGACCCAGTTGTGGTACAAATAACAAACTACACTAAAAGCAATATAGAGCGTCTTGTGTGCTATACTTTTTGTAAAATATATCTACAGAATTCTGTAACCGACATTTTTGTATTATTAGGGTCACCGAGTAAGTTTAAATTCAATAGGCCAGTCATTTGGTCAAGTTCGATTCCCGACAAGAGTTTTTTTCAACTATTAATTTCAATACATCTCATCCTTCTCGTTAAAATAAATGTATAGTACGTAAGTCTGAGATTGTACTACTAAAATAAAACCACGGAGAAACATGTAAATCACAAGTGCAAGTCATTTTTGACTCACTGCCATTTTTTTACGTACTTAAAAAATGTAGAAAAAAGAAATTTAACGATAATACATTCATTTTTACAATACAAAATAGGTTAAATTTGTGTGATTTGTAGAGTAGTTATTATTTACATGATAATACGCTACTAAAAGAAAAAAGATACAAACTTTAAATTTAATTAAACCATTCCTGAAATCAGATTACACTGATAAACATAATTTTTGTTTTCCCAACACGCGATACATGATTTTAATCTGTTTTTTGATGCTGAAAACGGAATATGAACTCTCTTTTTTTTTTGTCTTCAGTCATTTGACTGGTTTGATGCATCTCTCCAAGATTCCCTATCTAGTGCTAGTCGTTTCATTTCAGTACACCCTCTACATCCTACATCCCTAACAATTTGTTTTACATATTCCAAACGTGGCCTGCCTAATTTTTTCCTTCTACCTGTCCTTCCAATATTAAAGCGACTATTCCAGGATGCCTTAGTATGTGGCCTATAAGTCTGTCTCTTCTTTTAACTATATTTTTCCCAATGCTTCTTTCTTCATCTATTTGCCGCAATACCTCTTCATTTGTCACTTTATCCACCCATCTGATTTTTAACATTCTCCTATAGCACCACATTTCAAAAGCTTCTAATCATTTCTAATCATCATTTCTAATCATTTCTAATCAAAGCTTCTAATCATTTCTTCTCAGATACTCCGATTGTCCAATATGAACTCAGAATCTTTCTATCACCCAACATTTTTTTTAAATGTTTAAATTTTAATTAAAAGATTTTTTCATTTTTCGACGTATAATTAGCATTTTAAGCTCCTATATTGTATTATGTTAGATCATTTTTAATTGTTTAACTTTGTTAACATAATTTGTTAGCTATAATAAAAAATACTAGACAGAATTAAATCATAACATAACTCGCATACGTATTATGACTTCATATCTAATACTGAAGAGTGATCCTTCATGGACAAAGTTAATCATGTCTGTGCAGATCAAAATATGTAGCTGAAAACACAGCTGTGTTGTTTGTATTTAGCATTGGATTTAGGAATGAATGAATTTTGTTCAGTCTTATTGTTGTCTTAAGTTTGTTAATAGTGCAGTGTCATAATGCCTCGAAATTTTGTAAATGATGTTAATGCCTTTTTTTATATATGTGGTGAGTTTACCATAAAATTAAATAGAAAAACATTACACCCTTAATTAAATAAGCACACCATTTGTACTTTCAGTGTAAAATTGGTGATCAGGATAAGACGTGGGCTCCTCATATAGAACACACTAATTGTTCTGGTTATTTAAGAGGATGGCTGAAAGGTACACGGAAGGCTTTGCAATTTGGTGTACCTATGATTTGGCGTGAACCAAAGGACCATGTAACCGATTGTTACTTTTGTTTAACAAGTGTCTAGAATTTCTAAAAAAATCTAAACATACTCTAAAATATCCTTCATTGGAATCTGCAATCTGGCCTGTACCGCACAGTGAAATTATTCCAGTTCCTGAGCTACCTGTGAACGTATGTTTCGAAAGCAGCGATGAAGAATCAGACAGTACTGAAGAAGACAACAATGATTTTGATTTGAAATTATCTTCCAGTAAGCCACATTTTATATCACAAGGTGAATTAAATGACTTGTGTAGGGATTTAAATTTATCAAAAAATCAAGCTGAACTGTTAGGATCAAAACTACAAGCTTGGAATTTAATTGAAAAAATACAAAAAATTGGTGGTTTTCGAAGCCTACAAAAAGAACTTTTTCAGTACTTTATTGAGGAAAATAATTTGGTTTATTGCGCAAATATTTATGAGCTTATGTTGTATTTAAGACAAGTTCATAAACCTGAGGACTGGTGCCTTTTCATAGATTCGTCCAAGTATAGTTTAAAAGTGGTTTAAGTATAGTTTAAAACTACACAACGGTAACAAATATCCTTCGATACCAATCGCTTATGATATTAATTTGAAAGAGACATATGATGTGATGAAATACGTTCTTGAAAAAATAAACTATAAAAAACAGCTGGAGCATATGTGGTGATTTGAAAGTTATTGTTATTTTGTTAGGCAACCCTAACAAAATATTTACATGTAAAATACTACCTAAGTACACGTGCTTTCTTTGTGAATGGACACCCGACCTAAGGATAAACATTATGTTACCAAAGAGTGGATAAAACGAGACAAATTAACTCCAAATGGGAAAAATATTATTCATGAGCTCTTAGTTGAACCCCAAAAAAATATTTTTACCGCCTCTCCATATCAAGCTAGGACTAATGAAAAATTTTGTAAAAGCAATGAAGAAGGACGGTCCTGGATTTTTGTACATCAGGAAGAAATTTCCGAATGAAAGTAAAGGAAAAATTAAAGAAGGAGCATTTGTTGGTCCTAAAATAAGACGATATATTTAACTCAATGTTAAATAATGTAGAAAGTGCAGCTTGGGCAACATTTAAAGACGTTTGCAAAAATGTTCTCGGTAAAAAAAATCTGACAATTACCACAATGTTGTAAACCAACTTTTTACTTCATACAGAGCTATGGGATGTATTATGACTTTAAAAATACAATTTCCTCCACTCACATCTGGATTTTTTCCCACGTCGGAGACGTATATGACGAACACGGTGAACGTTTCCACCAAGACATTTCGTTGAGGAAAGCCGCTATAAAGGGAAATGGAATACTAACATGCTAGCCGATTACTGTTGGACATTAATTCGGGATGTGCCTGAGGCTATCTATAAAAGAAAAGCATCAGCGAAATCATTCTAATACAGGTATGGCCAAGCAAAATTATAAATGTTGAAGATTTTAACTATATTTTCCCTTAATTTTTTTTTAAGCGAAATTAATTTAAACTAAGGGTGATAGAAAAATTGTATTTACAGATCTGTAATTTACGCAAAAAAAAAACAATTTAAGAAATTCTATCACACTTTAGAGAAACATTAAAGAAAAGTTTTGTCTATCAGTGTTATTATACAAATATATTTAACAGAATTTTTTTGCAATCATCGAAATAAATCTCTAAAAATATTATATATTCGCTTACATATTATTCTGTTTCGCAATAGCCTTATGGCTATTTTGTATGATGTAGCCTAAATTACAAAACACAAGCATTTATATATAATTTATTATAAAATAAATTTATCTGGTTAGTTTAAATACATTTAATACAAAATAATATAAATACATTTATACAATTAAAATAAAAACAAAAACGCTGTTGCAAGAAAATTTAAAAAATGATAGATTTATAAACATGATATTATAGTGTAAGATAGGCTTTAAAAGTTGGGTTCCTTGTCAAGCCAGCAGGACTGGTTTAATTTTGCGTGTTCCTATCCAATTAAACTACTATACAACAATATTTATTTCTCTTATTAGCATCAATCTTGTTTATGTTTATGCCATCATAAAACAAGAAATTTCATAATTTGGAACGCGCCGACACTTTTATACAAACAACAACTTCCTGTAATGAATAAAATAATGAAAATTAAAATATAATAGGACTTATATAGCCTATTTAAACAATTTAAGTAGAAAGTTAAACAATTATTTTTTAATAATTATTCTACTTACAGCGTATGTGTGCGCGCGTGTATTCATTGTCCCTCATCAGTGGGTCGATTAAATTATACATTTAATACATAGCAAATACGTTAATTTTCACATAATTACATTCCCAAGTCTTCAACATAAATACACATTTACTACATTTCAGATTTTTAAAATTTAAATATCTTAGTTATTCTTTTAAAAAACTAAGTCTTCTAACAGAATTCGTACCGCATTACTATTTTTATACTAAAATTATATCATAATATTTTTCGGAATGGATTTTACATGTAAAACACTAAAATAAAAATTATTAACTGTTAAAAATACTAAATAAACTAATTTTTAGTTAAAATAATGCCGTAGTAAAGAGGATGCGGTTCTCATACAAATAGTGTTAATTACAATCTGAAAAATAATAATAAAAAATAGCAGTTTTGTCAAGCATAAATGTTTGATATCGAAATAAACTAGAGAACATTTCATTATTTGAAAACCACTTAATTATAAAAAAATAAAAATCTGATGTTGACACCACATAACTTCCTTGTACGCTTATTAAATTACATAAACACATTTTTTTTGCTGCACTTCATTTCAACTTATTTCATTTGACAGTGAGATAAGATCCTCAAATTCTTTAATGAAGTGAACAGTTACACAATTGCATCACCAAATTTTTTGTGGTGTCCGTATCAACATTTTATATATATATATCTTAATTTTGTTTCACGTCGCTTTGGTAGTTATGTGGTGGTTTAAGTGAGAACGTGTCGGACCCGTAACCATGCACACATCGGTTCGAATCTGATTTCATATATTCATATTTTTTTAAACTTTTTTTATTTTAATAATAATTACCTCTGTAAAAATTTTTGAATTAAAATGAAAAGTACATAAAATCTTTATCACTAATAATTTATGATTTCTTTTCATATCCGAGGTTAATATTCTAACAGATGTGTCTTCCCCTTGTAAGATCAAAATATTTCATTAATTAAAATTTTATGTTATACTCTGGAACCAATGAAAATAAGTACCACTTATGATATATCGTTGAAAAGCTCTCAATGAGGGCTTATTATTGCAGTTAAGAAAAATTCCAAAATCCAATGTTTTTGGATTTTGGGCTTTTTTGGACACTTTTGGTTCAGTAGATTGCAATCAAAAGAGGAGGTGCACAACTAAATGTTACATCAGTCGAAATCTGAAAACCGAAATTTTTCGCGATTACAATACTTCCTTTACTTTGTACAAGGAAGTGGAAGTAAACTTCTAATAAAGGTAATTTATATTTTAATTTACTCGTACATATGAAAAGTTTTATATCACTTTAATAATAAAAATTAGCTCAGTAGATCAATATACACTAACAACTTGTAACAAGAAGTATTATTTTACAAATACTGTATTACGTAGGAGAAAAGAACAATCGCTGAATGAAATTTATATATATATTGCTACTGAGTAATAGTTATTTAAGTTGACATTAAATAGGGCTGAAATAAAATTCGGAATTTAAAATATATATATATTTATATTACTTAAAAATATGCAACATAAACGTTTTAATTATTATTTTAAAAAAATTAAGAAGATTATTAAACGGAATTAAACAAAATGTAAAACAATAATAACATTATTACTTAGAAATCTTATTTGCAGTCAAACAGGATACATTTTTAAGGGCTGTAATGTTTGATGAAAAAATGTTTAGGAATTGTTTTATAAATTTTTTAATTTTTGTAGTGGGATACAATCGGTTACATTATTTGGTTATGCAGAAGATTGCTAGTGGAGGTGGAAACAAGGTATGAGGTTATAGGCAAAATAACTGAGTCGTATACAAAGATTAATGAGTGGATGGCTGTGGTAAGGCTGGAGTTGGCTCCTGAAAAGACGGAGATGGTGGTGATCTCTGCCGCCAGGGGAGGTCAACTTTACTTCTGATCCTTGATAACAGAGAAATTGTGTCTCAGGTGGCCATAAAATACTTAGGAATTTGAGTTGACACAAAAATTTACGGGCTGGGCAAAAGGAATGAAAGAGGGGACCGACTTAAAGAGTTTTGTACTAAGTATAATTTAGTAATTGCCAACACCCAATTTAAAAATCATAATAGAAGAATATACACTTGGAAAAAGCCAGGCGATACTTCAAGATATCAGATAGATTATATTAAGATTTAGAAATCAACTCGTTGACTGCAAAACTTACCCTGGAGCAGACATTGATAGCGACCATAATTTGGTGATAATGAAATGTAGATTGGGGTTTAAAAACCTGCAGAAAAGGTGTCAGATGAATCGGTGGAATTTAGAGAAGCTTGAGGAAGAGAAGGTAAAGAAGATTTTTGAGGAGGACATCGCAAGAGGTCTGAGTAAAAAAGATAAGGTAGAAAATGTAGAAGAAGAATGGGAGAATGTTAAAAAGGAAATTCTTAAATCAGCAGAAGCAAACTTAGGCGGAATAAAGAGAACTGGTAGAAAACCTTGGGTTTCAGACGATATATTGCAGCTGATGGATGAACGTAGAAAATATAAGAATGCTAGTGATGAAGAAAGTAAAAGGAACTATCGGCAATTAAGAAATGCTATAAAGAGGAAGTGCACACTGGCGAAAGAAAAGTGGATTAAAGAAAAGTGTTCAGAAGTGGAAAGAGAAATGAACATTGGTAAAATAGACGGAGCATACAGGAAAGTTAAAGAAAATTTTGGGGTACATAAATTAAAATCTAATAATGTGTTAAACAAAGATGGTACACCAATATATAATACGAAAGGTAAAGTCGATAGATGGGTGGAATATATTGAAGAGTTATACGGAGGAAATGAATTAGAAAATGGTGTTATAGAGGAAGAAGAGGAAGTTGAGGAGGATGAAATGGGAGAAACAATACTGAGATCTGAATTTAAGAGAGCATTAAAAGATTTAAATGGCAGAAAGGCTCCTGGAATAGACGGAATACCTGTAGAATTACTGCGCAGTGCAGGTGAGGAAGTGATTGATAGATTATACAAACTCGTGTGTCATATTTATGAAAAAGGGGGATTTCCGTCAGACTTCAAAAAAGTGTTATAGTCATGATACCAAAGAAAGCAGGGGCAGATAAATGTGAAGAATACAGAACAATTAGTTTAACTAGTCATGCATCAAAATTCTTAACTAGAATTCTATACAAAAGAATTGAGAGGAGACTGGAAGAAGTGTTAGGAGAAGACCAATTTGGTTTCAGGAAAAGTATAGGGACAAGGGAAGCAATTTTAGGCCTCAGATTAATAGTAGAAGGAAGATTAAAGAAAAACAAACCAACATACTTGGCGTTTATAGACCTAGAAAAGGCATTCGATAACGTAGATTGGAACAAAATGTTCAGCATTTTAAAAAAATTAGGGTTCAAATACAGAGATAGAAGAACAACAGCTAACATGTACAGGAACCAAACAGCAACAGTAATAATTGAAGAACATAAGAAAGAAGCCGTAATAAGAAAGGAAGTCCGACAAGGATATTCCCTATCTCCGTTACTTTTTAATCTTTACATGGAACTAGCAGTTAATGATGTTAAAGAACAATTTAGATTCGGAGTAACAATAATTCTAGCCGAGAGTAAAAAGGATTTAGAAGAAACAATGAACGGCATAGATGATGTCCTACGCAAGAACTATCGCATGAAAATAAACAAGAACAAAACAAAAGTAATGAAATGTAGTAGAAATAACAAAGATGAACCACTGAATGTGAAAATAGGAGGAGAAAAGATTATGGAGGTAGAAGAATTTTGTTATTTGGGAAGTAGAATTACTAAAGATGGACGAAGCAGGAGCGATATAAAATGCCGAATAGCACAAGCGAAACGAGCCTTCAGTAAGAAATATAATTTGTTTACATCAAAAATTAATTTAAATGTCAGGAGAAGATTTTTGAACGTATATGTTTGAAGTGTCGCTTTATACGGAAGTGAAACTTGGACAATCGGAGTATCTGAGAAGAAAAGATTAGAAGCTTTTGAAATGTGGTGCTACAGGAGAATGTTAAAAATCAGATGGGTGGATTCAAATGGAGAGGTATTGCGGCAAATAGATGAAGAAAGAAGCATTTGGAAAAATATAGTTAAAAGAAGAGACAGACTTATAGGCCACATACTAAGGCATCCTGGAATAGTCGCTTTAATATTGGAAGGACAGGTAGAAGGAAAAAATTGTGTAGGCAGGCCGCGTTTGGAATATGTAAAACAAATTGTTGGGGATGTAGGATGTAGGGGGTATACTGAAATGAAACGACTAGCACTAGATAGGAAATCTTGGACAGCTGGATCAAACCAGTGAAACGACTGAAGACAAAAAAAAAAATTTAGTACCCACGTAATCCGAGCTTGTGAGAAGGTGGAGAAAATGAGGAGGCTTATTGCTAGCTTACTCCCGAATACAAGAGAGCCCACCCAACATAGGAGGAAACTGCTTACTGGTGTGGTCTATTCTGCCCTGCTATATGGCGCCGAGTTGTGGCGGGTGTTGGTAGATTTGCCAAGTACAGGGGTAAACTGGAATCCAACCAATGGTGTTGCATCAGAGTAGCGGTCGCCTATAGGATGATGTCCAGGGAGGCGGTTGAGGTGATTGCTGGATTCCCGCCTGTAGACTTGATGATAATGCGGCGTAGCAGAACTAGGGAACTGAGAACAATCTCATTAGAGAAAAGGAAGTGTTCTGCTGAAGAACTAGAAGAAGAGATCGCACAAACATGGCAGGAGCGGTGGAACCGGGCCATGAAGGGTAGGTGGACCTACCGCCTTATTGGGACATCAGGGGCTAGTGCCGTAGGACCCATGGCATGCTGAGTTTTGATTTAACACAATTCCTGGCTGGTCATGGAGGATTCAAATCTTATTTGTACAGATTCGGTCTATCTAAAAATTGTCCGGAGTGCGCGGAGAAGAGACCCCCCCCCCAACTTGTATTCTTTTTGTGCCCGCAATTCACCATATAGCGTAGAGAGATGCTCGGTAACCTGAGACGTGAGCACATGTTTTGCACAGAAGATACCCTACGAATCCTATTACAAGGTGAGGCAAAGTGGAAGACTGTGTAAGATGACTGTGGAAGACTGTGCGAGTGTGAAAGTGTAAGATTCATCAGGACGGTCTTGAGGAAGCTGAAATTATATGAAGAGTCCCGCAGAGGAGAATGGCGCCGGAGGGCGCGGGGGCGGACAGGTTCTCGGTTAAGTGCCTAGGAGGTTCTCCGTACGTGTGGGGGTAGCCTGGGTGTGATGAGCCCGGGGACACTCTGCTCGTGGGTCTGATGGTGGCCACTGATAAGTGGTGTGACTATTTGAGATTTCTGTCTTGACTGCTGTGTGAGTGGCTTCTAACATTCACAACAACCACCCACGTTAAACGTGGGTGGTTGTTGTGAATGTTAGAAGCTTTGTCCTGTTTTCTGCAGGGTTCTTGTATGATGTTGCCGGTGTTTGTATTTGACGTGCTGCATGTGTTGCTTTGGTGTTATTTGTGTGGTGTGTGACATTTGTTGGTTTGCTATGACTGTATGTGGGCGATTCTCTCTTCTATTGATGAAATGTTTTTATAAGCAGTCCCAGGAAGGAGGAAGCCAGGAGTGGAGGTTTAGTCGGTAGTTCGCAGGTATACATGCGCCCTTGGTTATAAGTGGAAGAATCTGTTAGCGAACCCGACACTGCTTAGGCGCCCGTAAATGGGGTTCCTCCACCTCTTTTAAAAAAAAAAATTTTGTGGGATAAAAACTGATGAAGACTAGACCAAAATAGCAAGAAACCCATTAATTTCATCTTTCATACCTTTTAAGTTTTTTTTGCATCTATTTTTGTAAATTTTATAATAAAAAGTAAACGTAACGTTTACTCAAAAGGTAAGTGGTAAAGATTTCAATTTCTACAGGATCTGTGGATTGCTCCTATAAGCAAATCCTTTTAAGTAACACTACAGAAAGAAGTCTGAACTAGTCAGATCAGTATCGGTGGCCACAATCCTTTAGATACTTTTTCCACCGAAAAAAATTCTGTAGCATCTCCATAACAGAACGGGCTGTATGGCAAGTGGCGCTGTCCTGTACAAGGATTCTTTTATTTGTCGTCTTGAAACCGAGTTCAGCATTCTCCTCACTGAAGTGTGAGTAGAATCTAGTGATTTGTTTGGCTTAGTCTCCAGAAAGATTTACGAGGAGATCTCGTAACTGCCGTTTTAATGTCCTGAACGACCTACGATGTTAAAACTAACCTGTGTCGGGCACGTTTCAAGTCTAATACCGAACTATCTGATTTCGTCTCTAAATAAGCTTCTATCAAGATTACACTTTTTTCAACAGTTACCGCACTTTAACAAACAACAAACCACGATTATGCAACCTTGTTCAAAAGCCAGAGCTCAAAACAGACTGGTAGTACTCAAATGTGTAGGCAATAAACACTCCTTCCACCACAGCTTCAGTCGTACCAACATCCTAAAAATTATTTTAACCATCTCACAGTGATGGGACCTCTCTTTTAAGCTGAACTTTCTATATTATTATATCGATATTTTGTAAAAGTTAAAAGTTCTATATTTATGTTAAGAAAACGTATTAGCATACTTGGCATAAGCATAATTTTTTATTTTGTGGTATAGAATGCCTTTTGCAACGCAATAAATTGCAAGGTATTATATCACTCATTACAATGCAATCACGATATAAAAATAATTAAAATAAGATATAAATTTTAACATCGCTCCACCTACTTTCTCAATGAAATGTCAGATCTTTTATTTGGAAGATCTCTTAATGAAATATAGGTCAGGCTTTGCAGATTTCATAACCTAAAATGTTCATACCACATTCTTATGCTAAACCTAGCAGGTTTCTAAACAAAAGACAATTATAATGATTACACTTATCGATTAATATTATTCCAAAAATATAAATATTTTAAACAATAGATAGTAGAAAAATTTATCTCTCGTTCGTAAGACATCGAACACATTCATCAAAAAGAGAGATAATATTTTAATACATAAAAAAAGGCTGTGGCTCTAATTTTTCAAACCACACTTATTTACATAGATAATTTTAAGCTTACTCTTAACAAATTCTCAGATTTTTTGATGAGGATATTCCTCCGAGTCTTTAATAAGTTTTTAAAAACATAATTTTTTTACAGAAGGAAATTTTTCTTTTAACCAAGATTATCTATACTCTCAAATTAAATATGTTTTTCATTTCTTTTATTACTATCATTGATTATTATAAAACTGTTTTACCATAGTGATATAAACTCATATTGATACTAAACGAATTTTCGAGGTGAAAATTAAAAAAAAAAATTAATAAAAATTATAGTAAAGAAATAATATTTACATATTCCAGAAATAACTATTAGATAACGCTTCATAGTAATTTCTTTTCTTTATTTCTCTGTATTCACTTCCTTATTTTTATCAAGACGTAGGTTACTCCCTTCTTGTGTGTATTTTGAACAGAAAAGTAATTATTCAAAATAAAATAATTTTTTTTTTATAAATAAATAAATAGTACCACATACACAGAGCCACAAAGGCCAACTGGTTTAAAGAAATAGAAAAATATCTAAAAACATTAAAAGTTTCTAAGGATCTGTATAAAGACGGAAATAAATTTTAAAAAGTGATTCGAGAATGTAAGTTTTCAAAGAGAAAGAAAAAAAGGGTATAAACCTAAATAGATGGACGGAAGAAAGGCGGCAACAACAGAACAAAAGAATGAAAACCTTTTGGGAAAAGAAAAAGAAGTCAAAACTATGTAAACGTGATCCGTAGTGGTCGGAACGTAAAGAAAACAAAATAAGTAGATATATAAAGAAAGAAAATACTTTTCTGTGTTTTTATAAATTCTGAATGTAAAGATAGCAGTAAATAAGGGTTAGTAGTCTTTTCTAAATCTTTTAAATGTTTAAATTTAAACAATTTAAAAAGATTTTACCCACTTCTCGAAGAAAAGTACGGTATTACTTTCGGTTGCATGGTGTTAGTGTGGGAGGGGAGAAAATGAATCTTCTTTACGTTGTGAGGTATGAGGAAAACAACCCACCGGGTTGGTCGAAGAGAATTCTAAGGTTCAAATCCTAGTACTTTTATACAGATTTGAATACTAGATCGTGGACACCGGTGTTCTTTGATGGTTGGGTTTCAATTAATCACACATCTCAGGAATGGTCGACCTGTGCATGACTACATTTCATTTATATTCATACATATCATCCTCTGAAGTTAATATCTTAACGGTGGTTTCAGAGGCTAAACAGAAAAAAAGAAAAGAGGTATGAGGAATACGAAAATACCAGTCACCTAAATTGGAGTTTCCTTGCATATATATATATGTGTGTGTGTGTGTGTGAGTATATATATATATACACATGCCTACATATAAAATTTTGTGGCTCGAAAATCTCCAACACGTCTTCACCAATTTCATTGAAATATAGAAAGGCCGGTTGAGCCGTTCTTGAATTGCTCTCGAGAAAAGTTAAAAGCGTTGTTCGTTTTATGTTACTGGTTAGAACGTTGATGTTTCTTTATCTCCGGTATCTATTGTTAGCAATATAAACCAAATTAAAAAGAATATTAAATTATTATATTGATATTATATCCAAAATATTAATGTGAATATTATTATTATTATTCTGAATATTAATATTATATCCAAATTAAATTAAGGAAAAGTCGGTCTTCTAGCGATTTTATTCTTTAAATGAGTTTTTTTTAAAGTACAATTATTTTTTTAGTATATTTTATTACAACAGATACTACATGAATATTGGGGGGGGGGGGTTATTTATAAGACTGGCTAACGTAAGATATTAATAAAAAAAAGATTATAATATATGTTCATAAATTCAGAATTTTATTAAGAATTATATAGAGTGGGTAATAATATAACAATTAAAATATATTCATATTATTAAAAATAAACTAATAATGTCACAAATGTTTAATAACAATAAAATTTACTCCAATTGTTAAATTAATAAACAAAAAATTATAAAAGGATAAATTAGAAAATACATAAGAAATACAAAAAATTAATTTAAATGGATTTAAACCAAATATCTTTTTTTATTTTCATTAATACGTAAATATCTTAAAATAACTAGAAAAAAATAATAATATCAAGAAGTTCGTTAGTACTTCGCCAGTAAGAGTTCGCAGAACTGGACGACATGGCGAAGTCAACGAACTATGTTACAACTCTAAGCATGATCTAACCTAAAATTGAATTGAAAGTGGGGAAAAAAATAAAAAGAAATAAGCATGAAAACATTATATTTCAGTTCAATTAGATTTGTGATAAAGAATACTTTAAAAAACTACCTCGAATTTTGTTAGACCTTTTTTCTTCCATTTGATGAACCGCGGGACTTGAATATGTCACTTTTTCTTCAAAAAGGTGACTTTACGAATCGCACCGCTAGGTAACAGTACTTGATCGTATTAGGTTGCATAGAAAAACTTGATATATACTTGAAATAATAAAATTTAAAAGAAAATGTACTAAGCTTGTTTTAATTGTAAATGCTGTTATGTAAATGAAAGTACTGAAGATGAAACAATTTTTTTAATTCCGATCACTTCGTTAAAAAAAAATAAATAAATACAAGTATTAGTTTACAAGAGATTTTAGCTGCTAATAAAACAAAAAACACGAACAGTAGGAAAGTGTTACTAATTTGGCAATAAAGATTTATTACATAAAACGGAAATAAATTCGATTCGTAAAATTTTTATTCTATAATTAGAACTATTCGAACTAATCGATAGAGAAATAAAAAGAAGTTCATTTAATAATAATTTATTAAACAACGGGTATTCATAAGAATTGTACTGTTTCTGTAAATGTGATTATGTACTACATAGAGTATAAATGAAGTATACGAGTATCGGGTCGGTAAGAGTTTTGTAACAAATTTTTCTATTTTTTGCTTATTATATGGGACGCATAAACATTGTTAATTATCTATTATTGTATATATTGCCTATTACATATATTTAACACGTTTTTTTTTTAAATCCTAAATTAATAACAGATTTTGATAATAGAAATATAGTGTCTTACCTTTTTTGATATCAGTATCGTTTTGTTAAAAACATTTTTATTTATATTACAGAAATTTTTATTTTTTAAGCGGAAGAAATTATATCTGCGAGACACTTGTAGTACGGTTTACAATTTCATTGTAATTTTTTTGGTACTATTTACTCGTACAATAAAACATTCATAAGAACCTGGACCTCTGGATAACGGATCGAGACACTTCCACACGCACCACGGAGGCTAGCTTGTTTATTTAATTAAAAAAAAATAATAATAAAATAAAATAAAACTAAGAAATTCTTACAATTAAGGAAAGAATTCCATTAGTAAATACCTGTTTTATTATAGTCTAACAAATGATATTTCTTTCTGTTTAATTTTGTGTGAAAGATGTGCTATTACGTTCTACTTTCAAAGTTGTTTTAAAATAAAATTACATTAGGTTCAGAACAGCAAACATATTAGATCTCTACACTACTTCATTAATTTTGATATCATCTTCAAAAAAAAAAAAAAACCATGATGTTCAATCTCACAGTCAGAGCGCGAGGTACAGGGCACAGCGGGAGACATCAAAACCTCGTTAACACTATGTAATGTATATATATATATATATTAAACACACACACATATATATACACTTGATTGTATAACTAGAGAGCTACGAATCACAAACATTATAAGGCATAAAAATATACACACACGCACTTAAACATAAATCTACAAAGTACTTTAGATTACAGTGTCAAGATTTAATACTGGCAACCGAATTTTATAGATGATTTTAAGCTGTTAGGTTTTTATTCTAAATTTTTTGTTATTACATCTGTAACACCATTAAAATTTATTTATGTTTACACCACATTTAATTACTGTAAAAGATGTAAGGAAAAATAAAATAAAAACATTCAAAGCAGGCGATTCAATAAATAAGGATTTATCCTTATTAATAAGGAGTCTTTAAAGTTACAATACTACAGTAGCAACTAAAATCATATGTAAATGAAATTGTCTTTTATAAAAACAGAAAAAAATATACAGTTATTTTTCATCACCCTAACACTAATTTATCAGGAAGGGGAAGGCAGATCGGTTCGAATCAGACTTCATCTCCTTTTTTTTAATTTTTTGTTTTTTTAATTTAAATATATTGATTTATTAATAATTATTAACTTCTCATTGTAAAAAAAGTTTTACAATAAATAATAATAATTTAACAATAAAAAATAAAAAAATATCAAACGTATCTAAGGAAATAAAATTTTATGTACTCTTAATTTTAAAAAGATGTGTATATGTATTTTAATAGACATCAGATTTTTTTTTAATAACTTTAAAACTTAAGTTCCACAAATACTAAATAATTTTCTTTAGAAATTTTTTTATTATTTTGGTATTTTAGTAGATGTAGTACTACTATAGTCGACATATGGAGTTTAGGTAAAAAATCTCTTCGTATTCTCCCGGTAGATGGGTTTACTACGATCGCATACTTCTGGTAATATTAATAAAATCTGATAACACTTGCATATTTTTGAAGGTGACACCATATTACTAATTATTATTAGAAAGGTTATGATTATATTAGTTTATTTATTTAAAATTGTTTCGTCATAAAAATGATTAATAATAAGATATTCCATACATTTAAAAATTATATTACAGAAAAGGGAAAAGTGTGACTTATGCTGCTAAAAAATATATATATATATATTTATGGACATGATGCATGTGTAGCAAAAAGCAGGTTCCAGCCTTTTAAATCCGGAAATTTTTATGATAATGATGCACCTCACATTGCTTGGCCGATGCCATTAAAAAACTCGATGAAATAATGGAAAAAATTGAGCAAGACCGAAACATTAGCAGTTGTGAAACCAGAAATAAAACTAAACATTGACCACAAAACAGTTTTAATCTATTTGAAGAAGCTTAAATAAAAAAAATCGATGTTTTTGTGCCATATGATGTAACAATGAAAAATTTATTGGACCAAATTTCCATCTGCGAATCATTAAAATGGAACGAAAGCGAACCATTTTTGAAAAGACTCAGTACAGGCGATGAAAAATATACCATGTCCGATAATAATTTACGAAAAAGATCGTGGTCGAAGGAAGGTGAAGCACCACAAACGGTGGCAAAGGAAGGATTGAAACTGTAGAAACGTGGATGGTGAAAAGTGGGGGTCGTGTTGGTGGTGAGAACGGAGAGAAATTGTTCATAATGAGATGTACCGTCCGGTCAAATGATTGATTTTAATCCGTACAGTTAACAACCTGAAAGATTACGCCAAGCAATCGAGATAAAGCGAGCAGAATTTATCAATAGGAAAGATAACGATTTTTCATCATGACAACGCCATATCCCAGACATTTTTGATGACTCGTTATAAATTGAGAGATTTTTACTAGAAAGTTTTCATTCATCCACCGTATAATCTCGTCTTTCCTCCGTCAGACCAACATTTATTCCGGTCTCGATAGAACTTTCATTGTAGTATAAAGTTGGCTTCAAAAGAGGACTGTAAAAATCATTTATCACAGTTTTTCTTCTAAGAAACACAAACCTTCTACAGTGACGGGACTATGATTTTCCTAAAAAAATGACAAAAGCCGGTCAATAAAAATGGCACATATTTGATTTAATAAACTTTATTTGAAATAAAAAAAAACCTTGTTTTACTTTTGCAAAATACGAAAAAACCGTTTTCCCCAAACCTTTACATCGAAAAAAAAGTTAAATGCAAGTGCACTAAAAGATAGCTGGGAACTTGTAATTAAATTTTTTGCAGCTAAATCAAATTCAGATTATTCTCACTATTATATATTAATCAAACGACGTAAACATATTGTGATTTTTATACCGATGTAAATAATGGAGTACAAAAATTAAAAAACTAAAAAAATGAAAAGTATATGTTGATAACAATAGATTAGCTTAAAATATTAGCGTATCTTCAGAAGAAACCGTGGTTTAGCACAACAGTCATTCTTAACGTACGTGTGACCTCCCTTTTATTGTTTATAAAGCATTCTCAACAGCAATAGAAGCAATCTAACAAATATTTATCATTTCTAAAATTTTTATTGTAGAAGTAGAACACCTAAGACACATAAATTTATTTAGATAGCTTAATGAGACCCACCGGGTTGGTCTAGTGGTGAACGCGTCTTCCCAAATCAGCTGATTTCGAAGTCGAGAGTTTCAACGTTCAAATCCTAGTAAAGGCAGTTACTTTTATACGGATTTGAATACTAGATCGTGGATACCGGTGTTCTTTAGTGGTTGGGTTTGAATTAACCACACCTCAGAAATGGTCGAGAGAGAGAGAGAGAGAGAGAGAGAGAGAGAGAGATATTTTTCATTATTTAAGTAAAACATAGTAATTAAAAAGATTTCAGCACATCTGTGAAATTATTTACTACAATATAATTTACAAAATAATATAACAATATATTTTCCTAATTTCAAAGATTTCGATATAAACTCTTTATATATATGAACAAATCAATAAAACTAATTTAAACGAAACTAATTTGGTATAGATTTAAAATAAAAGTACGATTTAAAAACTAATTTTCTGGCACATTACCTGTTCGTTCTATATATTAAAAATATATTTTTTTGATACTAAATACGTTATTTTCTTGCAAGAATATTTTCTTAGTACTTAAAGAAAATAAGTTATTTCTACCGATATTCGTAGATATTAACATAAACGGCATATAAAATAATAATCACAGATCATTAATTAAAAGTTAACTAATCCAAATTTTTTACAAGGACTTACCACTGTAGATTATTAGTAATTTTCAGATGGCACGTAGCACTTACCTGAAACACAAAGTACATGTTTTTATTATATTTGAATGTAATAGAAAAATGAAACAATTATTCATTAAGTAACAACAAATACTGTGTAACCCAATTATATTTACTGTTGGTGAAAAATTAATTTTTTTAGCACATGAAAAAATGTCAGGCCTGACCGTAAATCATAACCTTGCGGAAGAAAAACAACGACATTACTAGTTCGACACGGAGGCAATTTTATGTATTATTCAAAACAATTTTCAAAAAAAGAACCATTTCTACTTTCAAGATTAGCTTATTATATTATTTTACAGGTAAAATTTGTTAATTTGGTTGATTAGTTAATTTGTTTGCAAAAGAATTTAAAAGAAAAAAAACATTATAACCATAAAAAAATTAAAATATATTTTTTTAAATTTAAATGGAGGTTATAATAGCATAAGCTTTATCAAGGTCAAGAGAATGTGCAGAAAAGAAAGAGATGAAAAAGTGCATCAAAGTAATCGAATGAATGATGCTGTACGGAATATATATAACATGTGATAGCTACGAACTATTATAAAATGTATTTGTTATGCAATCCATTATTACTTGATTTTCTTTAACAACTTAATACCACCAATATTTTACTAGTTATTCTGCTGATGCTAAGAGATCACAAATAGTATAATATAAAGTATGCCAAAGGCAATGAAACTTCATGTGGAATTTTATGTTATAAGACTTTCTAATGTAACACTACTTCATACTGTATCTCATTTACTGTGTTTTTTTTTTAGATAATCACGTTCACTATATTTCAATTTTTTTGTGTTGTTTTTTTACAATGAGTCGCCAAAACGATTGCGACCATAAGTAAAGGTTTTGGCTAAGATTATTATGTCAGGAGAACATCCAAAGATGATAGCCCAACTCAAATACACTATTAACAATGTGCATCACCCCTCATGACAAAAACGAAGCAATAACAAAAAACAAAGATAACATATAACAAATAATACGAGTAAATTCAGATAAATAATAGTGACAAAACATTATAGTCATTCAAGTTAAGTCAGATAAAGGCAGATCGGGTTGTCTAATGGTGAATTAGTCACCGCAAATCAACTGATTTCGAAATCAAGGGTTCTAAGGTTCAAATCCTGGTACTTTTATACAGATCTGAATAATAGATTGTGGACACCGGTGTTCTTTGATTGATGGGTTTCAATTGATCACAAATCTCAGGATTGGTCTGCACAAAATCTAGAGGATCTGCAGGATCTTAGACTGCACAAAACTACACTTCATTTACATTCATACATATCCTCATTCATCCTCTGAAGAAATACCTTAACGGTGGTTCCGGAGGATAAACAGAAAAATAAAAAGGTACCGTATCGTATCCGCGTCAAGGATGAGAGTGTTGTCCAATTGAACCGGAGGGTAATTACTTCTCCTCATGGTAAATGTCATGTGACTCGATTTGGCAGGATTGACTTTTACCCTTCTTCTACGCAGCCATTTGTTGATAAGGTCGAGTGCAATTTAAATTTGAAAATTTTAAATTGTATTTTTTAGTACTGTAATAAATTACTTTTCAAGACTATCTAAAAGATAAAAACGATTGTGTAATTATGGGTGTTCATTCATAACATGATCCAAAAAAAGCTCTGATGTCTTTACTAGCTCAGTTTCTTGGTTTCTAGTTACTAGTAAAAAGTTAGCACGGAAAAAGTTCCTTCCCGGTACTAAATTACTGTTCTGTCTATAAAAAAAAATAAAATAAAATTATTTGAAATAATCTATTCTTTATTTTCGTAAAATTTATAAAAAAGTTATTTTCTCTCCAATAAAAAAGCATGTGCGTTGGTTTGTTTGCTGTGTGCTCACTTTTTTATTTTGTATGAAGCACATGAACGATTCATTCGTTCGAACGAGTTATACTTCTAAAACAATTAATTTGGTCGAACGATTTATACTTGTTGATACGAATGATTTATCTGAAATTATATTTATGTTTTGGGGATAAAAAAGGAAAACATTGGGGTTAGAGCTGTGTAAAAATATCACAACTCAAGATGATCAGGATTTTGACGATTTTCCTTTTAAAACTTTTTAAAAAACTGTTAGTATGCTAAACTTAAGTATGCTGTTAGTATGCTTAATTGTTGTTAGTATGCTAAATTCATGAACGTTATTTAGTTAAAATTGGCAAAAACATTTAAACAAAATCATGCGTAAAGAAATATAAACCATGTAATTTTTTCGCGGCGGGCCATAGGCCTGCCTTTTTTCTAGTACGTAGTACAAAGTTTATATTTGTTTGTAAATTATGATGGCCTATCGCAAACAATCAGATTATTTTTTTGCCATATGGTAGCACCAGATGAGAATCCGTCTGGAGTCTCATGGCAGTTAAGTAGTTAATTTACACTATCATAATTCTAATAACATTCCAATCCAATAATTTATGAAATAAATTCAAGTATAAGAAAAGTTAATTTAGGTAGGTCTAATTAAGTAAAAAAAAATATCGGGTTTTACGAGGTGAGTTCTAAAGCAAAAATGTAATAATTTTAAAATCTGTTATCTTGACCCAAATTTATATTCTTTTTTTCAGAACGAACATGTATATATATATATATATATACGCACGAGTATATAATAACGGTTTGAGAAATATAATTTAAAAAAATAGTTTATCTGTAACATAACACATCATAACATGTTTGGATTGATCTTTCGATAACGTATTATATAAATTTCTATGCTAAGCTATTTATATTCCAAAATATCTGGAATAATAAAATATATTTGTATATATTATATAAATTTTAATGACTATTCTAACTACAGCGTGTTTCATTTGAAATGAAAGCAATATATTGAAGGTAATAAATATTGCTTCATTGAAAACAAGATAATAAACTTTAATGCCTGTATTAATAAATAGGAAAAGAAGTCATAATATAATTGTGATATGAGATGCACACTCAATTCTACCTACACGTTAGATGAAAAAATACTTGAACACGGTGTGTGTGTGTGCGCGCGCGCGCGCAAGCGTAAGTTGTGGTCTAACTAGGTAGGTAGAAATAATATATGTTTTGTGTGTGTATGTGAGTGTGAGAGAAGTTCGGTGTCTAGTATTTCGGTATTTATAACTGCAGATAATTCTGTTGCCTCCATTTTAATTCCTTTCTATAATAATACAAGAATGTCCATAAAATAAAATAAAAAATAAAAATAAAAACAAAAAAAATACTATAACAAATTCTCTATCCTCTTTTATCATCTTACTTCACAGTTTCTTTTTTCTACTCTTTTGCTATTCCAATTTTTTAGGTTCTTCTTTCTATTTCTTTATCTGAACGCCCACCCATCGCATACCTGCTCACTTATATCGGTTCTTTTTATTTATTTATTGTATTCTTTTTTTTATTACTGTTTCCTCCGCTGCCGTTATTAGTCAATAAGAAAAGATTAACGAGACCAAATAAGAATATTTAATTGAATATCCTAATACTTAGCAGATTATTCACACCTATGCATACTATTTTCATATGTTTATTATCACAACAACAAATTTACGGATAAACAGTTAATGATATTCAGATATAACGTTAATTACAATTTTATTTATCACAGAGTTACTAACTTTTGAGAATAGGTATCCGATTAAAAAAAAAATATATATATTTTTACTTTTTTTTTTTTTTTGTCTTCAGTCATTTGACTGGTTTGATGCAGCCTCCAAGATTCCCTATCTAGTGCTAGTCGTTTCATTTCAGTATACCCTCTACATCCTACATCCCTAACAATTTGTTTTACATATTCCAAACGTGGCCTGCCTACACAATTTTTCCCTTCTACCTGTCCTTCCAAAATTAGAGCGACTATTCCAGGATGCCTTAGTATGTGGCCTATAAGTCTGTCTCTTCTTTTAATTATATTTTTCCAAATGCTTCTTTCTTCATCTATTTGCCGCAATACCTCCTCATTTGTCACTTTATCCACCCATCTGATTTTTAACATTCTCCTATAGCACCACATTTCAAAAGCTTCTAACCTTTTCTTCTCAAATACTCCGATTGTCCAAGTTTCACTTCCATATAAAGCGACACTCCAAACATACACTTTCAAAAATCTTTTCCTGACATTTAAATTAATTTTTGATGTAAACAACTTATATTTCTTACTGAAGGCTCGTTTAGCTTGTGCTATTCGGCATTTTGTATCGCTCCTGCTTCGTCCATCTTTAGTAATTCTACTTCCCAAATAACAAAATTCCTCTACCTCCATAATCTTTTCTCCTCCTATTTTCACATTCAGTGGTCCATCTTTGTTATTTCTACTACATTTCCTATTTTTACTTATACTACTTAATGCTATTTTGTAATTATGTACTTAATGCTATTTTTACTTATACGTTTTATATAATAGGTACAATAAAAACAAAAATAACTGATAATTAATTTTAGGCCATTTAAAATAATTTTTATTTTTGTTCAACAACTAGTATAATTACAATCGGCTCCCCAAGTGAAGCCATAAGGAAGTCTCTTGACAAAAAGCACGTGATAAGGGGGTTCCTAAGGAACTCCCAAAATAATTCACAAAAATAGTTACAAGTAATCTTAAAGTCCAGTATGGAATTTCAAGTCCAGCCCTAAATCTTATAAATATTTACACCAACACCTCATAGTCCACATAAACCAAACATTAATAACAAAGAGTAAAAATAAAAAACAAAAACAATAAAAATAAAAACAATACTACTAGATTTGGCGTTGTCAAATTCCAGACTTTCATGCAGTAGTCCCTAACTTGAGTACATGGAGACGTTTCAACCGTCGGACGTCCCTGCTGTTATCGAGTAGATTAATTGCTATGTGGTTGACGTGATTTTCAAGCCTTTGCTGGTATTTAATACTGCGCTGCCGTGAAACCTCACAAACCGACAGAAGCTCTAGATAATCGTGAATTTAATCATTTCGCGTGAACCATGGTGCTCCAGCAACTGCCCTCGTTACCTTGTTTTGGAAGCGTCGTATGATTTTTATGTTATTAGTACTAGCTGTTGTTCCCCACAATTCCACAACGTACGTCCAGATTGGTCGCAGGATAGCCTTGTAAATTAATATCTTGTTGAATAACGCGAGGCCTGAGTTTCTCCATAGCAGTCAATGTAGTTTCCTATACCTTGCGTTTACTTGTTTTCTCTTCGTCCTCACGTGACACTTCCAGGTCAAGCGCCGATCCAGGTGAAGTCCTAGGAACCCAGAGTCTCTGTTTGTGGGATCAAGACACAATCTAAGTAATACTGGGATAGTCAGCCTTCTGAATAACAAATGTGACATGCTTCGATTTAGCTTGATTAATTTTAATCCTCCATTTTTACTGTCACGCGCAGACACGGTCTATGCCATTTGTAGCTCCTGCGAGGCTAGGCCAGGGTCTTCGTTAACGGGCAGGATTGCTCTGTCATCGGCAAATGCAGTGACGATGCAATCCTCCAGGGTTGGAAGGTCCAACCCACCGGGTTGGTCTAGTGGTTAACGCGTCTTCCCAAATCAGCTGATTTGGAAGTCGAAAGTTACAGCGTTCAAGTCCTAGTAAAGCCAGATATTTTTACATGGATTTGAATACTAGATCGTGGATACCGGTGTTCTTTGGTGGTTGGGTTTCAATTAACCACACATCTCAGGAACGGTCGAACTGAGAATGTACAAGACTAACACTTCATTTACACTCATACATATCATCCTCTGAAGAATTATCTAAACGGTAGTTACCGGAGGCTAAACAGGAAAAAGAAGAAAAAGAAGGGTTGGAAGGTCTGCAGCGAATATGGAATACAACACAGGGCCCGGTACAGAGCCCTGAGGGATACCCGACCTAATCCCAAAGAATCTCGATAACTCTTCACTACATTTTAAAATAGTTTTAAAAAAAACTCTTCGTTAACTTCAAAAACTGTACTTAAAAAATCTTCATTACATTTAAAATGGTAAGTATTGTAATTCTAGCAATACTACTCAAAAACTAAATTTCTACAAAAATGTCGGCAATGAACTGCATGACTTTCCCGGCTACGTTGGTAAAGTTATACAATTCATGTTTTCAGTTCAATCATTTTAAACTTTTCAACTCGATCATTTCAAAAAAGTCGAAAAATATGTTTTCCACTTTTTGAAAATTTGGGGACTCACGGCATCAAAGATTTTTTTTTTTATGATTAAAATATTCACTAAAATTGATTTTAAATAAATTAATATCGAAATAAAAAATAAAAAAAATTTTTTCGATCTTTTTTATAATGTGGGAGTTCTATCAGGAGAAGAGATAATCAAATTATTTTAGTGAATGTATTTTTTAATGAAATACATTTTGAGCATTACAAATTTGGAATTCATAAAAAAAAATTCCATTTTGGGGACTTCCATACTCAAGGAGAAGCGTTAGTGTAAAATTATTTTTAAAGAAAATCATCAACCTCTAAGTGGTGAAAATAAATTAAAAAAAAAAAAATAATAATAATAAATTTTTAACATTGTTTAAAAAAAAGGATACAGGATTAATTCTAAATAAATATTTTATAATTTTCTAGGAAGGGGGTGAAAATCTTTGGTTAATTTTTTTTCAAGAAATACTAATGAGCAAGATTCGAAAAATTAAGATTTTTACATTTTAAATCCAATTTGTAACTTGCGAGATGGATTTAAATTTAAAACAAAAAAAACCTTTTTTTTAATTCAAATTAATTTTGTTATCACAGACAACTCTACTTGGACTGGGATGGAAAGTTGGAGTGGGATGGGGAAAATATTTTTATAGTTGGTTTGAAAGCCTATCGATGTAGAAAGTACAGATAGAAAAAACTTCCATTAACTCCTTTTTTTTTGTTGAAGATACAGCTAAATAGAAAAATATAAAGTCATTCTATGAGAAGAGGGTGAATATTAACAATTGGTAATTTATAATCCTGATAATAAAACCTTCAACTTTAATACGAAACGTTTTTTCAAAAGTGCTCTAATAATTATGTGAAATTTTATTTCTGCCAAAACAACCCCACTCCTTTCCCAATTTTTGCAAAAATTTAATACATTCTCCCCCCCCCCTCTAAGAAGGTGGTAGTACTTGTCTACAAAGTTTGAAGAAAATTGATCGAGGGGGTTCAGAGTTATAAGACCAAATACAGGCCAAAATACAAACGTACACCTAAGTACATACATACGCACAAACATCCGTCTGAAAAGAATAAATTCTTGGACTAGGATGCATGGGAATAAAAAATTTTTTTCATAATTATTTATTAAATCTATTTTTATTATTTTTTTGTTAAAAAAAAATTAATATCTCCTTTAGGCTCAAAACTAAAAAAGGACAATTTTTTAGACTTTGGCCGATCTATAGACTTTCACGTTATAGCTATAGCAACATATGTCAACCCAGAAAGTAAAATAAAATGATTTTATAATCTTACAAACATAAAATAAAAATTATTTTAATAACTGATCTACCGCTTTTATGACATTGTTAAAAAACAATATAATTCGTTTAATATTGCAGCTGATACGGATGGATGGGTATATACATTCAGTGCTAATAGAAACATCATAATTTTGTAATAGAAATTTTAAGTGAGAAAAAAATGCTATGAATCTGTACGTTGGAAGTATTAGATAAATAAACATTTACATCCCGTATTGAAAATAAGACAAGGTCGACCAGACACTATATATTTATTAAATATATGTTAATGATTCCGTGGTATTATCACCTGACCATAATTGTATTGTTAGGTTCTAATTAACAGCAGATCGTAGTTTAGGTTTAGAACGTAACAAGCACACATACATTAAATAAACAAGGAACGCAGAATAAACTGATCGGAATTAGATATTTAAAATATTCTAGAAAAAATTAAAATAATAAAAAAACAAACTTAAACCGAGATTAAAGGACTAATAGGTAACATTAAAGGATAAAGGGGAACAGTACTTATTTCTCCTTGAATTCTTCTCCCATCAAACTTGTTTCGAACGTAAATATACTTTCCGTAGTTATCAATCACTCCTCCTCACTCATTCTTCATCCTCCAGTAATGTCATTTATATAATGTCATCCATTGTTAATTCATCAAGTGATTATTTATACAGGACTGAATAACTACTAATGTCATAGAGTCGGAAGGAATAGACAGAGAATGAATAAGTGAATGGGTGGGAATATTTTATAATATTGGTTATATTTTCTTCTAAATGGAGAACTGGTAGGGATAAACTCACGGAACAGTCCAATCGAGTTTGACGTTGATTCTTTAATACGGCATAATGTAGACGCTAAAATAAAAGTATATTCTAAATAAATAATATAATTAATTTTCAACATAACAATATCAATTAATTTATATATTGTTTTACTTCTATGTTGTAATCCCTCATAGGCCTATACTCTGATTTTTAAAGATACTCGTACAAGCAAAACTATTTTAATAACAGTATAGCTACTCGTAATTCAAACCTATTTTATTTATCTTCCTTTCGCTTACGCGCGTATACACGCGAATAAGAAATATTACATAAGTTAACCGTTATTTTTTTGTTATATATTAATAACAAGATTAGATTTTTATTTAGAGTATAATTTTCTATTTACATTAATTTAAGTAAAACTATATAAATGTAAAAATTGAATAACTGTTGTTAAGCAGAACCAATCAGTCTAGATGAATTAATGTTTACAATTTTCTTTCAAAAAAGTGGCTCAATACATCTGTAAAAAAAATAAAAAGGAAAATCCATAGCAGAAACAGTTTTTTGTTAATGAATGTTAAAATTAAAATCCATGCTTATAAGGGATAATTTCTTAATATAATACGTCTTAAAAAGAAACAGTAAGAATTTCAGGGCGTATTCTACAAATAAAATAAAATAAAAATTCATATAAAAATATGGATTCTGAAAAGCCTTGCTTTCGAACTTGTGAAAATTTTACTCTGATAGGTCTTAACGGTAATATGAAACCATAATAAAATTTGTGAACTAAATTAAATACGGTTATTGACCTGAAAACTTGAATGAATCGGGTCCCAGAACTGTACTTCTAACAATATCTGAGAAAATGATTATTAAAAAAAAAAAACAAAAAAAAAAAAACTGGGGCTCCAAAATACAATGTTTTAGGTTTGACGTTCAATAACTTAGTTAAAAAACACATAAAAATCTTGCAACAATTTCAATTTGTAGAAAATTTAATTCTGAAAAAATCGGGTAGGGCTGTGTTGGGGCGCACGGCCGTTGGTTTAACGTGAAACTTTACAGACCTTTGCTGAAGTTCCCCCGAGCTACAGACCGACCAACTTATCTGTAGAGTTAAATGGGAGAGCCACCATCGTATTTTTTTTTTTTAACAAAACTGAAACTCTCCAATGGAAAATTTTAGTTCCTTCATTTGGCCAACTCTACAGAAAAATTGGTCGGTCTGTATGTCAACGATCCACATTTAGTGTATTGGATTGAAATAAAACCAAGATACTGACTACTAAATTTAATTTTAACATTAAACAGAACGGTACATAATATTTAATTCGACTAATATTCGACGAAAAGTTTGTTCATCATTGGTCTGTGATATGAGAAGTAAAAGACGTAAGGCATAATAAGCAGCGGTAGAGGTGCTCGCGCCGTCGGCGTCGTTCGTTCACTGAGCGCGCCGTGCCAGCTTTGCGACTCTCCCGAAATTATAATATAATAATTATACGTAATAATTCAGTAAATAAGAGAGAAACTTGGAGGAAATAACTAATAAAAAAAATCTAGAAGATATTCATAATAAATCAGAAATTTAAAACTAATAATAAATATCTATTTTTCTTACATTTAAATTAAATATTCACTATAAATAAACTAGAAGCGTTATATCTTTGCCTATACATTTGAAGGCTATAAACTCGCTGCATAATAAAGTAAAAAATTGCTAGAGGTGTTTTAACAGTAAACAGTTTTTTTTTTTGAAAATATATGCATTTCATTTATTAAACGTCTTTACAAAACTGAGGAAAGACCCTTTTTTATTACTTTTTAACGCGACATTTCTTTACAACCTCATAAAACAAGCAAAACTGTGATCTAATAACGAACCTTTTTTTATAACACTTATCCTATTCGAGCGTTTTTTTGAACAACAATTTTCTAATCATTGTATATTAACAAAATAATCAATAATAGCAATAAATAGCAAAATAATCAATTAACAACCAATAATAAATAATATTAACCTAACCTAACATTATAAATGAAATAGCAAATAATATAAGTTTCATAAGAAACAATAATAAAAAATAAAATCAACCATTATTTTTTTAGATGAATTTTTAAATAAAATATGATTAAATATTTCACGCCAGTAAAATTGATTTAGAGTAATTCACGCTAAAATATGATTGTCCGGCACATTATCTTGCGGGCAGTTATCCACAACAACGGATTTTATCTACAATTGTATAATAAATAACAACGGCAATATTTACGGCGGAGGGATCAAATCGTTCAATTTTATAAATACTTACGATCTATCTTTCCTAGAACCATAATTTTAGATTTTCAATAATAAAGATTGAAAATTAAATAAAAATAATATTTGAAAAATGTACTAATTGTAATACAAATTACATAGATTTTTATTACATTTTTTTAAAATAAAGTACAAAAGATATTTTATGACATATAATACGTTTTATCAAAAATTTAGTTACTTTCAGAATAGTATTCGTCTTGAAACTGAAGTATATTTTATGTAGTTCATTAATTTTGAAACTTATAAAAAAAAGCATCATCAATTAGGACAAACAACTTACAGAAAAAACTCATATTCTGTATACGTTAAATAAAAAAACGACCGCTTAATGTCAAAAGACCAGGTATGTATCCTACACGTATTATAGACTTCTCTATGCAAGTAGGAAAAGAAAAGAAAACACACACAGAGAGAGAGAGAATGAGCGAGAGGGAGTGAGAGAGAGAACAACATTCGAAAATATATATTACACACATACATACATAACACAAGCAACCGCTTCTGGACTGCCTTTGTTGGCCGACAGTACAACACTTGGATCGTCGTCCATCATGGTGGCAGTGACGTCCTTGAGACGACGCTACCAACCCTACCAGTCAAAATTATTGTGTAGTTAGATGCACTGATTTGTTAGAAAACAAAATAGTGTAATTTATGTAGCAGATAACATTTTTTTTTTAAAGGGTTTTATTTGAATCTTTTATTTTCTTGTTTAACCTCCGGGACCACCGTTAGGAATTGCATCAGAGGATGAAATGAATGATTTGTAGCGTGTGTGAAAAATGCCGGGCCTGACCGGGATTCGAATCCGGGACCTCCGGATGAAAGGCCGAGACACTACCACTCGCTCCACAGAGGCCGGATTTTATTTTAATCTGATTGACGGTTAAAATAATCTTATTAGAGAAAAAATACAAATTATATATATATTTGATTCAAATAAAATAACATTTTTTAAATAAAATTTTATTATTTAGACTACTGTCAAATATATAAAGGACATCAAAATTATCATAAGGTTATCTATCCTGAGGCAGGTCCCTCGCACCATGTCCGTTTCCATTCTCCAATATTCCCAGTTAAACTCTTGACAACTATCGTTTTCTTTTGTATTTTTCATCAGTTTCTGTATCTCTTATTTACAACCAATACTGTTTTTATCAATCTTTATCTTCTTACGAAATATTCCGGTAAGTTAGCATTCCTATAATTCTGATTCGACATCTTTTTTCATGTAAAAAGGATTCGGAATAAATATTTTATAATATAAAAATTTTATTGGTAATAAAAAAAATTAGTCAGAATTTTAAAATTTTATTTAAATTTATATTTTATTAAAATCAAAGAGTTATAACTTTCATCTTATTCAGTTTAAAAGATTGATTAACGAATTGTGTTGAAGTGTTTTTTATTAACACACATATTTTTTTAACTTTCGATTACAGTCCCATAACTTGTAATGAAGTTTTTTACGTCCTTTTTCTTACTTACGTCTTTCTTTTTTATTCTTTATATTCGAAGACACTACATAATATAGAATTTGTAAGCTCAATACAAGTACGGTGAATGGATCATTGAACCTGTTGTCATGGTAGGTCGCTAGGACAAGGGTAGGTAGTCTTATATTTATATTCCGATAGTCACCTGTAAACATGTTAGATCAGGTATATAAGCATGTGAATGTGAGTGAGGAGTGAAACATACAAGCAGGTGCGTTCATCACCACCGGCTAAATGGATCCCTCCTCGTATGTGAAGGGCGCGCATATACATATGCATACACCGATTATTTTTCATCCCTCACACCCTCTTCAGAAAACCCATTCTAGCAGAACAAAGAAATCGTCCTTCTAAGATTTATTCTATTTACATAAAACATACGTGTCTAAAACTAATAAAGATTTTGGGAATTAAATATTTTTATAATACTCCACTTATTTTATAATAATTTTATTATTATTTCCCGGTCTTTTTAGAACCATAGTTTTGAAAAAATGTCAGATTAGATATCATATAATACATAATGTACCTTTACTGCCGTATCTTAAGTTAATGCCAGTTTTAATCTATGAATTATAGATGACGATAGTTAACACTAAAGATATGATTTCATATGATACGAAATAAATTAGTATCAGAAGGATAACAAATTAAATAAGTCATTTTTATCACGTATTTTGAAATATTAATGTAGTTTTCTTTTAGCAAATGCTTTAAATACAAAAATTAAGAAATTATGGATTTAATTGTATATTACGTCAAAAATTAAGATAAAAGACTCTAAAAAATTATTTAAAAGTTAAACCCTTAATTCATCTTTAAGATAAGAAAAATACATAATAGACTATAATGATTACAATTACAAGTAATGATTGGTGTTCTTATGTACTGAGCTACAATATTATGAACAAATATGTTGTAAATACAAGGATATTGTATAATTAAAAATACTAATTAAAAGTCTGAGATGACTGGGAATACAAAAACTATCTTAACTAAACTGAAAATTAGATACGATTCAATGCTTTTTACTTTTAATTTTAGAAAGAACCATAACACTAATACTTAAGGGATTTAACATTTAATATGGTTCTAATTCAATTAAAATTTTAACTTTTATTTAATATCCCAGATCCTTTTTTTTTTAATTTTGAAACCTAAAAAATTAAGACTGTTTTAAGGTGTAATAGTCCCAATCATCTGGAATTGTTTTAGTGTACTTCTTAACCCAAATACATAAATCAGAAAATATAAAAATCAGTTATGTATGTAATTTTCAAAGAGAATTAATTTAACCACCTATGTATTCTATTTTATTAATTTAATTTAAAACAAAACAAAAAAAAATTGCTTAGTAATTCCGTATTCATTCCAAATTTAATTAAACAAATTTTCATTAAATAGACAAAATCATAAATCAGAAGTTGTATTGACTTAAATCGTGTGCTTTTTACTACGGAGTAAAAGAAAATGAAATTTATTAAAAAAATATTAGACATTTGAAAGTAGGAAGAAAAACCGCATTTAATAAACTATATCTATGTTATAAAATGCTAAAAATAACGTTTCAAAATGTATTTTTAACATGCATCTCCAGTACTGACATACTTGAACGCTACCAGACAAAAACATTGCGAAAAATGCTAAGCATAACCTGGTACATAAACAATAACCTCATATATAATGATCTTAAGTTACGAACCGTTCGGCAGGAAATCTCTCTAGCCAGCCTACCTTATCAAAATCGTTTGAAACGGCACCCGAATTATTTATCGGTTAATTTATTGAATAATATGGTCAGTGATTTTTCAAGATTGCTAAGGAATATTATTCTTGGTTTGCCTTATCGTTTCAGTTAGATGACTTTATGGTCTGGCTGTACAGAGTGCTATTCTATTTTATTTCTTTCATTTCGTTGTTATCGTTAAGTCACTAGCCGCTGGGTCTGTGACTACTTAATGTTAGTTCATATATAGATCTTATTTATTGTTCAATTATGTTGCTGAAAGATTGTAAAGTTGCTCTGTCGTTATAATAAAAAAAAGAAAGAAAATATGTTAAAACAAATAATAAACAAATCCTCATTACGTTTAATGTATGTTAAAATACGGTTTAAAGTTGATTATGGACTGTTGAATGAAGATTGAAGCGCCGATCGTGCAAGTTGATTGTTCTCAATAATTATTCCATCTTCGCATAACATAAAAAGAGTGTTCAAAAATTACTTAGTTATCTTTAATAACGATTAAAATTAAAATTTATTTATTAAACTCTCGTATTTATTCAATGGTATACGATAAGAATTTCATTTTATTAAAGGGATCAAAAATCGAAGAAGTACTACAAACAAGTAGTTCAATGCTATCTACCATTTTTAAACATTATTTTAGCCTCTGAGACCACCGTTAGGTATTGCTTCATAGGATGAAATGAAATTGGTAATCGTGTGTAAATGCCATGCCTGACCGGGATACGAACCCGGATTAAAAGGCCTTAGACTTCCGGATGAAAGGCCGCAATGCTACCACTCGCCGCGCCACGGAGGTAATGATATCTACAAAGTAAAAGTATACTAAACGCTACCATGTCATGAGGTAACGATGTTTTTCAATCAATGAATATTTACTAATTTTTGTTATTTACAGGTGGAATTTAGCGTTGAAATTTATTTTGTTTTAAAACCAGAAAAATAACATATCGCATATGTTACTAGTAAAAGTTTAGAGATTTTTGTACATGGAAAAATATAATATAATCACATGAACAGAGAAAGTTCATTAGAATTTTATAGTAATATATATATTCCTCTTTTAAAATATGCAAAATCATCAGAGAAGTTACGTAAAAAGCCTACTAAACATAAAATAAATCTATATGAAAATATGGGTTATATTTAACTTTGTGTTAATATAACGAAAGAAATAAAGACGTAGATGTAAAGAAATTACTACTTAATGTTATTTATACATATTAAAATGAAGTCTAAAAACAGTGAAAGGATTTGATCAAAAAGATTCTCCTAAAAGGGAACTCATTGTTTTTATCAGTTTTATCTTATGATGAATAAGCGAGTACGAAAGTTTAAATAATCCTGTTATATATCGGAGAGGTATCAAATAAATGCAGGGGCAAATAAATATGAAGTATCGAGATAATCAAACTATCATAGCTCAGGTAATAATTAAAAATAAAAAAAGGAATAGGGAAAATTGAAAATTACATGTATATAATATTAAAAAAAAACATGGGAAAAAAATTAATTAATTTAAAATTAATTAATAAATAAATCTTGAGAAAACTTATCGTATTATAAAATTTTAATTCGATGTTTATCAGCGTACGTCACGAGTAACTACTCGTATGAAAATAATATATAATAATTACCCACTCACGTGAAGATGCAGTATTCAGTCAATTCATGAATATCAGTAATTATAGCGCAAATATATGCTACAAAATTATATTTTAATGAGAGATGCTAGTTCCCTTTTCCTACATGAATATCTTAGAATACAGTTTTTTTTTTGTTTATTTAGATTTTAACTGCTCAAAACCTTTGTGTTGTAGTTTTTTTCGAAAATTCTTATCGTGGGAAAGTAGTAGTGTTATTAATATGATGAATACTATACATTCCCTTATCGTGTTATAAATCATCACAACTTTTCATATCTTCACAACATTAAACAAAACACCAAAAAGCCGTTTCAAATTAAAAAAGTTGACTAACATTTGTGAAAAGTTTATGCAAATATACATAATAGTAATATTATAGAGTAAAAAAAAAAAAAAAAAAATAATAGCAACCTATATAAAGTAATAATACATACTAATTATATAAATAATTTTTAAAAATTCTTGCGCAGGTCTGCGCAAGAAGACGTTTTCGTTATTTTATTTTTATGTAATTATTTTTCGCAAGAAATATATAAAACATTAATTAAATCAGAAAACTGAAAGAGGTATAATTTTTTTATTTAATATTAAAATATATTTTCTGTTTACAAGAAAATTAAATTATTATTACCGTAATTTGATGAAATAATTACAAATTAGTACCCTCTACACATAAGCAACAAATTTAAACTCACTATGATTCACTGCATAAGCGCGTATGAAAAATACCAACACAAAGTCAACATAAAACCTCAAATTGCGGTTATGTTATCTGTTGACCTTAAATTGAATGTAACTGAAGAACGACTCGACCAATCTTCATCAAATTCTCACATGTACAACTTCATATACACTTGAAATTTATATATATTTACAGTTTATATATACTAGAAGAGTTACTGTAGTAGATACATTACTACAGGAATCTAGTTTTCAGTGAAATGAATCAAGTAATTTTGGATATTTTCGAGCCACAAAATTTTATACGAGGTATATTCATAAAGTATGAACCTTTATCATAAAAAAAATTAACTCGTGAAAAAAGGTTTTTATTTACAGTTTTATTTTACTATATCTACTTCACTTTTCCACATAATCGCCATTCAGTTCTAAGCATTTTTCGTAACGCTGCACCAGTTTCTTAAACACCTGCACAGAAGTTCGCCGCCTGGGAATTGAACCAGTTGACAATGGCAGTTTCCCCCGAGTCCTCGATTTTGGATCGCACGTCTCAGTTTGGTGAGTGTTTCGCAGTAACGTCAGCTGTAATTATTGATCCACATTCCATGAAATCAATCAAAATTTGTTTACGTTTAATTTCTTTACGTTTTCGTAAAGAAAATTCGATTTCATCCCCCCCTCCACCGATTTACGGTTGTCAATCTCACTAAAAATATAATCCAAGATGAAGGATGAAGTACACAATAAAGAATCGGTTATAACATAAATGATTATGAATAATTAAAAATGTATTTTTGTACTTCAATTATTTACAATGTATTTATATACTTTTATCAACCAAAAGACTGAATTGAATTTTAACAATCCTATTATTAAATACTGAGAGAGCCAACCGTACTAAATAAATAGCCTAAATTAAGTTTTTAGTTTAATACAGTAATGAAGCAGTTTGTTTTCTTCCCTCTTTCCTCAGAAAATTTCACCAACTTAGCGAGCTTCAAACAATTCTTAAAAAAATCCTCTATTTCAAAAATGGTGGATTGTACCGCTTTTTGAAAGTGTACCGTTTGTTAGGCTACATTGCAACCGATGACAAGTGTTCTTTATATACTGTACAAATTTATAGATATTAGTTTTATTGAATATTTTTGCATACTTCAGTAAATGTATATATATTTTTTAATTGCAAAAAATAAAAACACGTGAAAGTACCTCCTGGCTAGTCATCGTACATTATTCCTAGAAATACTGCTAACGTTATTGACAATACGACAAAGTTATTGGCCCTCGATAAATTTCCCGAAATAAATTACTACTAACAATTCCTTTAAGAATTTAATTTTTTTTTCACTTTACTTACTAATAATAATATTCAATCCCATTTAAGAGTTAATTATTTTAAAAAAATACAATACTAAATGAACAAGATCTACTGGTCATAAAATTATTAATCGTAATTATTATATCAAGATCATTTCTTTTAGTTGAATAACAGTGTATATTGCAAAATTATTACTGTATTATGTGGACTAATGATTTTTAATAATCTATATAAATAAAAAATATAAATGTTCGTTTGTTCAAAATCTTAAATTTCCAAATGTTCTTCACCGACTGCTTTGAAATTTTGACACAACGTTGCATTCGAATACGTGCGTGTTTTTATATACCTACTATTTATATACTTAAGATGTCACATCTGTGACAGGTAAAAACATGTTTGTTTTTTTTAAAAACAGCGCTAAGTGTTGGACGTAAAAGCAACATATGCTATACTAAATATTTTACGATTCCATGATTCCATTTCAATGTTTCCGATATGTGTGTCCGCTATGGACTAAATAACTTCTGGAGCGATCTAGGCACTGGGAAAAAGGGAGAAAGGGAAAAATTGGAAAAGGGAAATAGGGAAAAATCGAAGAAGTAAAAGGGAAGAAGGGGAAAATTGAAAAAAAGGGAAAAACATACACTTAAAAAAAAACGCAAAAATTAATGTTTTTTTTCTTAGTAATTCTATGAAGTGACAACCATCGATATTGAGCAATACAGATTTTTTATTTATATATAGAATTTTATTTTCCGGGTAAAATAAATCTGAGCCGAAAGAAGGAAGGTATGGTACAAATAAAAAAAATTAGGTATGGTTTTTTTCTACACAACTGCCCAAAAAATAGTGTAATGTTTTTAGGATGTATTATGCATGTATGTTTATACCGTTGTGAGCTCTATGGCCGAACCGATTGAGATGATTCCCCGCGTTGGAATCCTTAGTTTCCGAGAGTGTCATGGCTATATAAATATATTTATACGAGTATGTATATTTACAAAAAATATATGTAGTAGTGGAGATTTTCCGGTTGAAGCATAAACTTTAATGAATTGAAATTAATGAGTTGTGAACTGTCAGCCTCTATTACTGTGTTAGTTGGGTTTGAATTGAATCATTCAAAATGAATAACATTACAGAAATAATAGAATTAAATTTACTTAAAATAAAATTATATTGCATAAATTTAAAAAATTTCTGTTTAATAATCTCTGTTTAATAATTTCTGTTTTAATAAGAATTGCTTCCGTGGGGACTGCGTGTAGGGGCTAGAGTAGTGAGGTGATGCCAGAAGCTCGTGCAAAGCTAGACCAATCATCACCATCAACTGGTAACAAACGGGCACTGTTTTTCCCTAGGGCGCTGTTTTGGGAGGTGCAATGGGGGTACTCTTATAATATCTCTACAAACAATCACCGATTTTCAAAATTCAAACGGGGTATTTGTTGGTAGGTTGAAGGCTAATTTTTGTATGCATCAGGTACAGTTTCGATCTAATAGATCACGATTATCTAGAAATGCTATTATATCTTTCCAATCGATCTTCTGATTTTCAAAATTCAAACGGGGTATTTGCTAGTTAATAAAAAATCACGGTGGAACCAAACCAGAACAAAAGAGCAATGTTTTATCGTTAATTGTATTTTTAATATTTATCTCTTGTTTCTCAACATTTTATTACCCAGGAACCCCAAAAGAAAAAAAAATGGGGGTAATTTTCATACGTATGTGTGTTGGGATGTTTGAAGGCTTATAATTTTTGCCTGGATAAACCGATCTTGATGAAACAAATATTTGTGCAGACTTGTGTAAGTAGGACAATTTGTTGGTAAAATTTTGGGATCAATATCTCCAGGGAGTAGCTAGTTTTTTGGGATCAATTTTCTTAAAATTTTTCAAACATAACACCACTTTATATTAAATTCAGCACATGTATGTATGCTTATCTTACCATTAAAAAAATGTCCTAAAATTTCCACTTCCCCAAAAATCGAAACATATTTATTGTATATTTTTTAACCGAATTTTTTTTTTATCTTCCTAGGCATAGTAGTAGTGCAAAATGATAAAAACAAATAAATAAATAATACTTTGGGAGCAATATTGTGGGTAGGGGAGCAGATTACAGTTTAAAAACATCGATTATTTGAATTTTTCAAAAGATTTTGATTTATTTTCACGTATCATTATTTTACCACCAAATAAAAATAAATAACCAATACCAGGACAGTATTACAACATTGTTGTCACCTTTTTTATTTGATAACTGCTTTTTTTTCTTTAAGATATAATTTTCTTTACTAATAAAGATGATGTGAATAAAACGGCATTACTTGTAGTGTATATTCAAATATTAAACACGGAATTGAATCTAATCTTACTGACGGAAGAACTCTATTAGTGTTTTATGTTGAAAATTGACCAATTCGAAAATAATAACGCTACTGAGTAAAAAAATTCTTTTAAAATCAGCATTAATTTTTTCGGTAATTTCACTCGCATTCTAGTCGCACATAAATGTCATTCATCAGTAGAACTAATTAAAAAGTAATATATAGGACTTACGTACGAATGACTCAAACAGAACATTTAATAAAAATATACAAATATATTGCTACAATTTGCAGAGATTTTTTTTTGTAATTCCTTCAGCAGTTCGGTTTAGAAATAAAATATATCAAAAGAAACTAAAAATTAAAAAAAAAAAAATTAAACAAAATGACATTAGCCTAAAAAGACACCGACCACTTGAATATGCTGGGAATGAATTGCATTCCTCATTCCATAAATACTCACGTGTTAACAAACAAAAAAAATCACACACACACACGCAACACTGTACAATCATTTCCTGCCATTTAAAAACACCTCTCGGCAATATTTAAAAGATGTTTATTCTATTTCTTTTACTATTTACGTACATGTATATATTAATTTTTTTCTCTGAAAATAATTACAGTCCAGAAATATGAAAATACAGAAACAAATAAAATTTGATTAACGTTGAAATCAGCAAGATTTTAACATATTATAGTCTAAAGGCTATAGGCTAAAAGCACAGCGGTTCCGATGAGGGTACATGTTACATTAAAACTCTTAATTTATACTCTTTAGTTTTAATAAATTAAAAAGTCACTTAAAAAAAATACTGTAATGCAATACAAAATATCTTATGCATTTTAGACAAATAATTAAAACGTTCCATTGTAAATTATCCAATTTCAAGTAAATTGCAATTGTGGCTAGGTCTCTGCTAGCTTCAGGAATTAAAGCAACGAGTCGTAAATACACAAGGATTTCATCACATTTAAATAGTTCAGGTGCACGGTGTGCATTTATCAAGACATCCGGTCAAGAAAGTCAGTTACATACGCGAGGATAATCGAATTGGTCATGAGCACTCCGCTCCCGCGTTCCATGGTGACCCGTGAGGTAAGTATGCTGTAGTGTTCGATTGTCTGTGACGTGTTTGTTTATGCGATTGGATGTGACTGACTTTGTTGTAATGTGTGGAGTGTGTGGCGTGAGGTATGCATTTTGAGTTATGTTAGGATGTCGTGGAGTGTGTGGTGAGTTTTTAGTCTGTTTGATATCTTGTGAGTGTTAGGTCGCTGTCTGTTGACTCTGATATCTTAATGTGTGTGAGGGCGTATTCCCGTTCCTGAAGTAATGCATACTAGCTGTACCAGGGTGGGTAGCCAGAGGTACAGGTTTAGTCGGTAGTGCGCAGGAACACATACGCATTTAATTACATCTTGCGGAACTGGTTAGCGAGGCCGACAATGCGTAGGCGCCCGTAAATGGGGTTCCTTCACATCTTAAAGGAAAAGAAAAAAAGAATAATGGAATTAACAAATGTTAAATAGAAAGGTAATTCCGATGAAATTTTGTTATCTCAGGTTTTAATATACGTATCAATTTTTAAATCGAGTTGAATTAGTTAACTCGATGAGAAATCAAAATTTAAAAATATTTTAAAGGAAAAACAAACTTGTTTAATCGAATGTAGGTTAAAGAAAAAGGACTATTGTAAATACTACAACATTCGTCCAGCTAGCTAGTAGAGCAACAACGAAAGTATGCGCAGACACATTGCTAAATAAATAGATAGTCCGAGGAACTTTTTAATAAAAAATTGGACCATGGACGATTTTTAGTCGTTCACTGATAACGTTCAAACTTACGTAAGTCAGTATTGTTTTAACACGAAAAATATTTAGGAGAATTAAAATTTTATTTATGAACGTATCCTTTAGCCGATCAATCCTGATACAGTGTTATTAATTCAACCGAAATGAGTAAAATGTACCAGTATAATAAGCAATGAGATTCACTAAAAACTTCTTTTCTTACACCTAATCTTAACTCGTTTTATAACTCCTATCCCCAAAGATTTTATGGCTTTTAATTCTTTAGTGGTAAAGCGATTTATTGTTGTATATATTTTTTCTTCGATGTAAAATTGTTAAAAGCTGTTCCCCGAATTTAACTTCGCAATTTTTAGGATTTCAAGATCCCTGTGTATGTAGTTCATCTATTTTTCGGATCTCTCCTTATCTTATATCCTTACTCCTTCCTTCCCGGTAATGTTCTCTCGGTATTTTATTTATATTTACTTGCCTTTCTTTAACTAACAATGGTTTTCTTCATCTTTGTCCTTAAATCTTTCACCCTTAATTTAACATACTTCTTGACATTGCCGATTGATGAAACTTTGCACAGTTACTAAAGTCGGGTGACAATCCCCCAAACATCTCCCCGTACGGAGGTAAATTAAGGGTGCTGGTGTAAACAAATGACAAAATCTGAAAAACGGCTACGTGGGGTTTTTGGGATCGCTGCAAATCCGATAGCCGTTTGACATAAAAAAAAATGACAAAAACTTGGTACGGGAGTCTGGTTTCGAGTTTGACAACATTTTGTCATTACTCATATATATATATATATATATATATATATATATATATATATACAGATGATTTTTGGCGGGCAGTATGTTGAGACACAGCTCCTGATGATTCACTCGGTTCCTTACCATTCACACAGCTCCTGGCAGTTCATTCGGCTCCGTATGATTCACATAGCTCCTGATGATTCACTCGGAATGAAACTCATAGCTCCAAACTTCATTATGCAAAAACTTCACTATTTCGTTACTTTGTATAGTAAATGTTTGATATTTTATAAACATATTAGAAAGTTCAATATATGATGCTATCTTTTGAAATCCAAGTTAACCTACTAATTAAACTCGTGCAATGTATGATAATAATTTGATTAAAGCATGACTAAAAATTACAAAGCAAGTTTTTAAAAATTTTGAAAAAATTTTTGTAATATTATTTTTTAAACAATCGTTGGATCCGTATTAAGATTATCTGTTTTTTTTTGAATAACCAAAGCCTTGTTATTTGTATAGTTTTAAGAAGGGAAGGAGAAACTCTGCCTGTCCAGTTACTCTTCTCAAAAAGCTCAACTTGAGCTGAAATGCTTATCTTGTAAAACGGGTTAATCCTTCGTAATACAAACAGTCATGAAGATTCATTGAATATTACATATCCTTAAATGGGATCATAATTATATAACAGAGGATTGCAATAATAATAATAATAATAACAATAATAAAACGGATGGTAGTAATAAGAATATGTTAGAAATACTCAGAGCTTATAATCAATTTAATGACTATAAACACTAAAATAATATTCTGTTATGAAGATAATATATAGGGAGTGTGAAGATTTGTTATAAAATCTTCTTTTTTTATTTAAATTTATTACTATTATTACTCTAACCGAAAATAATACGTTTATGTTATTTCTAACGTAGGAAAAAAACTTGTATAAGGGTCAATCAACTTTATATTGGATAACTAGCCTTGGCATTCAAAGCTCACTGTCATCTCATAGCTTTTTTGAAACCTTGACCGGCTGCCACTACTTTAATTCAGAATCTTGTTTTCCATCTCTCGTTTAATATTTATAAACATATTTTAGTTACGAATGTTATAAAATTATCTAATGATTGTTTTCATTATTTTTATTTACATCATAAGGTTTAATTTATTTAGTTTTAAAATAAATAGAAATAAGAAATAATAATTAAAAAAGTCACACGAAAAATTAATTTATTCTTTTATTAGACTATCGCTTAATTAAAACCACATAATAAATTTATTTTCGATTAGACTGCTTTCAATAAACCAATTACAAAAAATGGAGTGGGTGAACCAATAAAATGATTGTCCTGAAATTACTTTACGAGAGTGAATAAATGAAAATAGTTCATAAATTATTCCCAAATTACTGAAAAATAAACGTTACATACGGTAAAAAATAAAGGAAGGTCTTTTAATTTAAATACCATAATATAACACAAACAAATTATTATTCTTTACCATAATTTTTATTAATATTTTACTTTTGAATTTTCTTTTTAATCTTACATGACGAGAAAATATTCAGAGGTTAATTTCATAAATATTTTAAATTAAAAAATATTTTCCTTTTTACTTCCGTGTACGAAGTTTAGTGATCGCGAAAAATTTCGGTTTTCAGATTTCAACGGAAATATCCATTTTGAGCATCCTTGAATCAATTTTGATAGTTTCGGTGTGACGTCTGTACGTACGTTTGTATGTATGAACGTATCTCGCATAACTCAAAAACGATTAGTCCTAGTATGTTCAAATTTTGGATTTAGGATTATTGTAACATCTAGTCTTGCATCTCCCTTTTTGCTTGCAATCGAATGAAACAAAAGTGTCCAAAAAAGCCCAAAATCCCAAAATATCTGTATTTTGGATTTTTTCTTAACTACAATAATAAGCCCTTATTGAGAGCTTTTCAAGTGGTACTTATTTTCATTGGCTCCAGAGTTATAGCAAAATAAAATTTTAATTAATGAAATGTTTGGATCATACGGGATCATCGGTTCGAATCACACTTTTTTAACTTTTTTTTATTTAAATATATTGATTTATTAATATTTATTAACCCCTGGTTGTAAAAAAAATTATGATAAATAATTCAATAATAATAATAAAAAAATATCTAAAATTATTAATGAAATAAAGTTTTATGTTCTTTTCATTTAAAAAAAAATGTGTATATGTAATTTAATAGGCGTAGAAGGAAGTCATGTGGTGTCCACATCAGATTTCTTACAATCCTGACATAGTTCTAGTGCAAGAAGAAACGTATGGTAATCAGTCAAAAAATAACGTATGGTTATTTTGAATTTCAGAACGTTTCATAACCCAAGGTCCCCAAAAACCAAAAAAAAACGTAAGAGGTAATATACGTATGTACGTGTGTGTTGGCGTGTTTGAAGGTTTTAACTATTGACAGGATATAGCGATTTTGTGAAACTTTGTACACAGACTGTTGTATATGGGCCAATTAGTTGGTAAAATGTTGGGTCAGTATTTCAGCTTTTTGGGATCAATTTTCTCTAAATTTACAAACACAACTCCATTTTATATTAAGTTCAATATATGCGTTCTTGTTTATCTTACCATTTAAAAAAAAAATTTGACCCAAAATTTCCCCTTCACCAAAATTTGAAAAAATTTTTTTTTTTTTATTTATTGCTTTTTTCAATCAATTTTTTTATGTCTTCCTAAGTATAGTAGTAGTGCAAATGATCGCAAAAAAATATTTTGGAAGGAATAGTGGTTTTGGGTCAAAGTTTAAAAACAACAAGATTTTTTTTTGTTTATTTAAATCTTTAATAATAATGCAATAAAATTTCATCATAATTCATTCCCCAATCCCCCAAAAAAGTTTTCTTTATCTTTTAAAAATTAAATTATCTTTTTCTCTTTTTACTGGTTGTACATTTTTCAATGGAATTCTTCTTAGTTACTCCCATTTAACATAGTAAATTTTGAGAAATGAAAAAAAATTCTTGGAAGATGATTTTGGAGGTCGGGGAGCAGAAACAATAAAAATTACCTATTTTGTTTAACTTTTTTGGTTTATTTAAACACATAATGATAATTTTAAGATAAAAATTCATCATAAATTTCCCTTCGCCCAAAAAAGAAATATTAGCAACTTTTTTCATATATCACTATTTTTCCAGTTTATAAAAATAAATAACCAATGCCAGAAGGATCGGCCCTAAGCGCTTGGCAAGGTAGGCAACTGCCTACGGCGGAAAAATTAAGGAGCGGCAAAACCGCCTGAACTAGAGCTTGTTAACTAAGGGGTATATATATATATATATACACCCCTCTGTTAACAAATTAACTAAATCTGAGAACTAAACTAATCATTTCATTATAAATTTCTGTTTATTTTGTAATTTATCAACTCACCTAATTTTCAACGTCCTCCATTTCATCATATTTTAAAAACTTCTATTTTACCCCTTACTGTTTTTCCTACTATCAAAATGTTATACTTCTTTTTAATAACACATTTCTAATGCACAGATAAACATTTTATAAAAGCAAACATATTTTTAAAGATAGATCTCCTTCCTTACGCCAGCCTGTTGTTTTTGATTTTTAACTGAATTTTCTAATATTTATAATTTTACAAACTATATAGCAAAATTTTCTAATTTCTTGAATATTATGTGTCCTTACCTTGATATTTAATTAATTCTTATTAATTTTTTTAAAATTATTTATTTCTATCCGAACCATAAATCTAAATCATACAGTATTTTTAATAATTAATTTTCTCTTTCTTTTAGAAGAATATACATTTTTAAGTATTGATATATTTATTTAATAAAAATTATCTGACAGTTATATAAACTTGTATTTTTGATTTATTAATGGTTTCAAAAAAAGTAAAAATATATAATAGATAAAAGATAATTAAAATGGACATAAGAATAATTAATTTATTCAGTTACATTACTATTTAATATAAATCTATATTTTAAATTTATAAATTATACATATTGTCTTATGTTATAAAAAATCTGATGTAGGCACCACATGACTTCCTTAACGCCTATTAAATTACATATATACATTTTTGTAAAATGAAAAGTACGTAAAATTTTATTTCATTAATCACGTCTGAAATTTTTCATGTTATTGTTATTATTGAATTACAAAAAAATTTATGTTAAATTATTATTTATCATAAATTTTTTTGTACAATCAGAGGTTAAAAATTATTAATAAATCAAAATATTTAAATTAAAAAAAAAGGAGATGAAGATTGATTTGATTGGATCTTGTAAGATCCAAATATTTCATTATTTAAAATTTCATTTGGCGCTAACTCTGGAACCAATGAAAATAATTACCACTTATGCTATATCGTTGAAAAGCTCTCAGTGAAGGCTTATTATTGCAGTTACGAAAAAGTCCAAAATCCAATTTTTTTTGGACTTTGGGCTTTTTTGACAGTTTTGGATCAGTCAATTGCAATAAAAATGGGAGGTGCGGAACTGCATGTTGCAAGTTCTAAATTCAAAATTTCAACATCCTTCGACTAATCGTTTTTGAGTTATGCGAGATACATATGTACGTATAGACGTCACGCCGAAACTTGTCAAATTGGATTCAGGGATGGTTAAAATGGATATTTTCGTTGAAGTTTGCAAACCGAAATTTTTCGCGATCACAGAATTACCTTTACTTCGTACAAGGAAGTAAAAATTATAATTTAAAAAAAAGCGGTATTAATTAGTTTGTCTAAAATCACTTAAGAATTAAAACAAAATAAAAATTCTCTTCTGAGCAGGCCTATTATTTAAACAGATATTTAATTATAAGAATTAAATAGTTAATAAGTAAATAAATATCATCATTCACAACCAAATATTTATCGTGTTAATGTAAAAATTACAAAAGTTGCAAAAAAAAAACAAAACAAAAAGATGTGTATTAATAACCAGGTTCAAAAATTTTTCAGACAACTTTTACTATCTTTTGAAATAAGGATTATATTTAAAATTTAAAGGTATGGAGGTATTTACTAATATTACGACGTAATTTTACTATTGACTTTTTTTTTTAAATTGTGATTGCTAATTATTCCATACATCGGTATAAGAGTAACGTGCTTCTAAAGGAGGGTCATACGCATGTATCAATTTATCTCTATGTTTTATATGATATATAATGAAATATGATTCTAGTAGTTTACATTTATAAACTTAGTCTATTTTTATTAACGGATGTATATATATATATATATATATATATATATATATATATATATATATATGTGTGTATACTGGCGATATATGTCGGTAATATGCGGTACTCAAAGAGAAGACAACTGATTGCCAACTAATTAGAAAACACTAAAGGATTATACATATTTTCAAGGTTGCCTTGACTTTACGTAACATTCAGTAATTTAATTATTCAGAGAAAGAGAGAGAGATAGAAAGAAAAACGAACTCTTTTCGCGAGGAATTTATTAATTATAATATTGAAACCACCATTATATAATTTAAATCCTCTTCGAGGTAATCATCCTGCAGAAGACTTCTCCTTCTATTTTCAAGCAATGTTCATGATAATAAAGTATACAAATAAAAAGGGCTGTTTATGAAATAAAGTTCATAACAGAAATATATATATTTCTTCTGTATAGTGTATAGAAAATTGTTTTCTAGCAGTAGAATATAATTACGTATAAAAATTTCATTTACTTATTGCATATTTTTTTCTCTCCGTTGAGAGATTTAATATGAATATAGATATAAATATTAATATAGAAATTTCGAATTCAAAAAATGGTAAATGTAGAAAGAAGTTAGGTTTCCATTTCAGTAATTATTATAAAACAGATGATTCTACTGTTATTAGAATTTGTGGCAGATGATACATAAGAATATTATTTACCGATACCATAATTTTAATAAAAGTTAATAATTTTATTTTAAATGTACTGTAATCTCAATCCAGTCAACATTTTTAAACTTTAATCGTTCATTAATTAAATTACCGTTATTGTTATTTTTTTTTACATTTATTGTAAGTATTTTCTCAAGAGTTAAGGGATTTAAATTTGTTTATACCTAACGTTGCACGTTATATTCTCGTACATCTGAAAATATATGCTTATTATCTCCAATGTGATGAGCATAATCCGATTTCTGTTTATCATAGTATTTGAAAATACTCATGAAATCGTCTTTTTTTAAATATATATATACACGAGAGCTTATCTTTAAAGTAAAAGACCGTTTCATTATAAAAAAATTTATTCTGAATACTTTATAAATATTTTTTATTTTTCTTAAACTACATACCTTATACGACTACTTCTCTATACAATGACAACATGAATTAAGACATTTATCGAGCGATATACCAGCTTCAATATACTCTCGTCTCTCGTCGTATTCTTCTGCCGCCAGTCCATTTAGCCACTGATTAACAGCATTTTTAAGTATATCGTCATCCGCGAATTGCTTAGTGCTCAAACGTTCTTTCAATTTTCCAAACAAATGGTAATCAGAAGGAGCTAAGTCCGGACTATATAGTGGTGATCGTAAATTTCCCACCCAAATTTTCTCAGTAAATCACGTGTCGGACCCGCAATATGTGAACGTGTATTATCATGTAGCAGGACGACGCCGTCGGTCAGCCGCCCACATCGCCGATTTTGAATGGCGCGCCGTAACTTAAATAGAGTTTCGCGGTAGGCTTCTTCATTTATAGTCGTTCCACGTCATATGAAATCAATCAGCAGTATGCCAAACCTATCCCAAAAGACTGTGACTATCAATTTGCATCCAAATGGCTGTGGCTTGACCTTTGTTGGTCTGGTTGCTGATTGAGGATGACGCCATTCACTTGACTGCCGTTTTCTCGCTGTCGTGTAATACTAAATCATGCAATACTAAATCATGTAATACTAATTTAACCGCCACTAACAATTGAATTAAGAAACTTATCACCTTTTTCTGTGTAGCGCATCAAAAATTCCAAATCAGATCCCATTCGAATTTTTTTTTGTGACATTTGTTTCCCAAGGTGCACAAACCTTTCTGAAGCCTAAATGGTCATGAATAATGCGACCGATAACCGCTCTTGAAACATCAGGAAAAAGAAGGACCAGGTCGGAAATAATTGAGTGACGATCTTCTCTGATTTCAGCATCGACGCGTTTCAACAAGTTCTCGGTGATTATTGAGGGCCTCCCGAACGTTCTTCATTGTGTACACTAATTCTGTTATTTCTAGATCTTTCAAACCATTTTCGGACGTTTCTTTTATTCATTACATTATAACGGTACACAGTAATCAACTGCCTATGAATTTCAGCCGGCTTGACGTTTTGATTAAAAATGTATGACTCCACGTATTTCACAGTCAGCGGCAATATAGAATTTCCTATTAATTATATAACGAAATTCCTCACACGTAATCAAAGATACTACAACGCGACAACTTTCAGACAACAATGACGTGTGTACATTACTAGCATGGCCGTGAACGACAGGTTCGCCAACCTTGAAGAGGAAAATTTCCCAGCGGTCTTTACTTTCAGAGATATTTTTCGTATATATATATATATATATATATACTTTCGTTTGTCATTGCTTTGTGTATTCAATTTAAAATTTTGCTTTCCAAATTCCAACTCAGAAACCTTAACTTTGTTAACCTTCTGCTTTTATAACACTACATACTCCGTAGTTTTACAAATTTTACTTTCCCGGCGAATATTGCTAGAATAGCTATATTAAAGAGGAAAGTACGATGATCGTCTCAAAAATAGGGTAAGGTTTTTGAAACTTTTACGTTTTAGGATGCAACAAGTTCATCTAGACCAAAACGACTTGTATGTATGTGTCTCACTGTTTTTTGGCCTTAATTTCAAGATTGACCGAAGCGATTTTCTGCAAATTTGCCTTAAATACTTCTATACATGGAGTATTGATTATAGTAATTTTTCACCAAAAAAATAAATTTCGATTTTCTTCAAAACTATTTTAGAAAAAAAAAACTTTGCCAAATTTTTTACCTACATTGCATTATATAAATATTCCGAAAAAAATCTTTTAAAAAAATCAACTCACCTTTTTTAAAGTTGTAAATGTTTTTTGTTGTCTTTTATTTACTTTATCCCCCTTCAGTTTTAATATTTAAATTTTTTTGTATTTTATATATCATATATAGAGCTATCAAAAACTGTTTACAATTTTCCAAAATTATAAATCCGGACCTTAAACAAAGAAAGGTTTTTGGAAAATTTTTATGTTCTTCTTTTAGCGTTTATTGAAGGTCACATTTAGAAAAAAATTACTTAAACAAATTTGTTAAGCTTAATCATATGAATATTTTTATGACTTATTTTTTAACATATTCCTCACCTCTAATAAATAATATTCTGTTTTTTAGCTCAAATTTTTAAAATCTTTATTAGTAATTTTTTTTTTTTTAATTTTGAAACCGATTTGGACCTATAGAATCCAGTTTGGAGTACTACAAGCACCATTAACGTCGAGATTATACAGAAATTCAAAACAAATCACTGAGGAGAATAACAGAACTACCTTGATTCATAAGATACAAAGAGATACACGAATATCTGGGTATACCGTGTTCTAGAAGGAATATAGCGATTCCGTACAAAATATAAACTGCGGCTTAACAAATCACGTGAAATATTTAGCTATTAAACTTCTAAACAATTGTGAACACGTTAAAAGGCTAAAACGACTCTACTTTTGAACCTTGGTGACTTTATGTGATTGGAATTGGAATTTAATCAACTGAGTTTTACCTATTAATTCATTATTTCACTTCATTAAATTTTTTTTATTATTCTTCCGTTGTTAATTTTAGTTTTATTTTCATTTTTTTTCTCCGATTGTTTCATCGTTTCTGTATATTAATCCTTTCATTGATTTTGTTTTGTGTTGAACCATTGATGATACTGTTCTCTGATTTAATTTTATGTAAATATTTACAATGATTGTTCTGTCTAGGAATATTAGTATGTAATTTTTGAGGAGCGTCGATGGAAGTTCTTTGCATGTGATTATATCTGCTTATGGTTTCTTTAATATTATAATCGACTGTAAATTTTATTTTAAGACATTGTAAATTTTGCACGTATTTTTAATTTAGTATCAAACAAATTACAATTTTTTTTTTTCAATAGATTAAATTAAGATATAATAAAAATGTAAACTGTTTTATTAAAAGCAATAAGTACTGTTAAATGATCAATTACAAAGATTATTCTCTATAATTAAACATACCACCCGATTTAAATTTTTTACATTACTATATATCATGTAAATTTAAAATAGTCACCATGAATGAGGAAATTACTCAAAGCAAATAAGTTATTGTTTTAATAATTTAAAATTTAATTTAATTTAATTTAACTGTTATTTTAAAATAACTTTAAATTTAATGATAAAAACCTGGATATAAACCTTTGCATGAGGATGGAACAATTAAATCGTTTTGATACATCGATTACAATATTTTATTACTTTTGTGTCTTATATAGGATGTTATAAATTATATACTCGTGTGTGTGTGTGTGTGTGAAAAAATCTCTCTTATTATTTTATTTATTACATACATTTCTGTCTAATTTAACAAGATAAAGAATGAAGTCACCTCTCATAGCTAATACTCATAGATATTTTAGTAAAACTACCATAAATAATAAAAATAAAATTTATATGAGGTAATATAAATTAATTTCAAGGATAAATATGACCTCATCTTTTTTTCTTTAATTTAATGTACGCATTACAAAAGAACAAAAGACCCGCCTTTACTCAATAATCAGGTTAGTTTTTTACCGCTGCTGAGTAGGAAAATGAATCCCCATTACAAATTAATTGGCGTGCTGCCATCACTAAACTATACAACCAGTAATATAAGAAAGTATTATATACTATTTTCCGTATGGTTTATACGGATTCAAAGAATATCCAACTTCAGCTAAAATCCAACACAATTTAGATAGATCAATGAGACAGGAAAGAGGTAAATGATAAGAAAAGAACGATATACGATATATAAGAACCACAAAATGAGAATTGGACTACTTGAAATTGTGCTTTAAGGCATCTCGGGGTTATTAGAAGTCTATTCTGTCCTTAATTTTATTGTACGAGTTTGTCAATCCGGAATGGGAAGAAATTGATCAGTTGTTTTATAATAGGAAAATATATATGCTGAAAAAAAAATTACTTTTCCAATTAAAACTAAAAAAATAATTAAGATCAATCATAGAAATTCCTACGGTAAATATGTGACGATCCCTGGAATTGCGTGCCGTTTGGAAATAACCGACTGAAATATAAATCGCTCATCCAGATCCCCACTTAAAGGTAGTTTTAATAATTAGTTTAATCATAAGTCTGGATATTATTCACGGTTTACTTAATAAACACACAAGTAAGTATACAAACCGGATTCGGATTTAATGTTATATATAGGCAATCCAACAATTATAAAATAGCCATTATAACTGCTATAATTATTATTATGTTACCAATTGCTTTATTATACTTCATAACTAACTGCTTTTGATGCACTGAATAGAATTTATTTTATAACATTTCATTAACGGTCATATATTGGAATTAATATTACGCTGAGTGTTTTCATAAAAGTTAAACGGATAAAAATTCTTTAAACGGCTAGACTTAGAGTATGCGTGTTCGTCACCTTCGTGGTGATTCTAGAATCACACCCATCTGAAGTTTTAAAAAGAAAAGAGAAGCGAGTTAAAAGAATTTATGAAGTCTGGGTGAAAAGAATACAAAGATGAGTTGAAATCCAGTTTTACGAGGGTAATTTAGACAAGGCTACAATTGTGGGCAACTGGCGCGCACACATGCAATGTATACTAAGAACTTTTTTCTTTTCTTTTTTTTTTTTAATTTCGTACTTCTTGGAAACCTTCAGCTTCTGTTAGCAACAGTTTCGAATCGCTTTTGGCTATTATTAATAACTCACATGCTCGACTAGAGATGCTGTACGTAAAACCTCAACAGGAAAAGTTTTGTTTCTACTATAAAATAATAACTGATAATTTTTAAATACCTGTTATCCCTTTAAACAAAGTAATTTCCTGTTAAAAATTCAATTTTTTTGAAGGAAAATTTATATATTTTTTTCTAGACAAATAAAATGTTTTCTTAGAAAAGTAACAAACTTTCTTTACAAGTTATGTTTACCTTTGAATTAAAAAAAAAAAAAAATTAATTTAATTATCTTATTTACAGCAAAGTACGTAAAGTAATTTTATAAGCGTTTATAATTACTCATCAACGATTGTTAATCTTTCAGATTCTAAAACCAAATGGTTTAAACAAAATTTCATGAAGTATTACTCGCTCTCGAAGGTCAAAACCTTCCTAATTACAATCATCTCATAACAGGAATATTAAGGAAATTTATAAAAAAAGGTATTTTCTCATTGCTTAACAAACTGTATGAGTCTAATATACAGGTGTCCGGGCTAAAGGTATACAAAAATATCAGGCTATATTAAGAAAACCAGTTAATATAATTTAATGTATATAAATATATTAATAAACACAGCAATTGATCAAGTTTTAATGTAGTTAATCAAGTTCAATGTGTACACCTTTTCTAACTCAGAAGATGTCTAGACGATAATCTAACTCTTGCCAGGTGTTTAGGAACATCTGCCTAGTTATTAGACCAACAGCTTCAACGATTATCTATTATAAATCATCCAAATTTCGAACTTTTCATTGGTACACAACTTTTAATAAATCGCCAAGCAAAAACGACCAAAGGAAATGATATATGGAGATCTAAGTGGCCATACAGTTGGACCACCTCGTCCGATCCAACATCCAGGAAAACAGTTGTTCAAGAACATGATAACTTATTGATGAAAGAGTAATTTGCATCATCTTGTTGGAAACTGAAGCCTGGAAATCTGAGGAACAGAGAATTTCTCAAGCATGTCGAGATACGTGTCCTGTGTCACAGGGGCTCCATAAAAAAAATAAATAACGGACCAGTGAAGCCATTTTTGTGCAGTTTTAATCAGACCCTGACTTCCAGTCAGGGTCCAGTTGGGTCAGTATTGTGTATCCAATGAATATTGGGTTGTTCTTTATTTAAACTAATAAAGGTTGTACGTTTGTTTGTACTTGCTTCATCATCAACGATCAGATCAATTCAGTGTTTATCTAGCAGTATAGCTTAAAAATATAAATTTAAAATTGCAGTTATCTCAATGTAAAAAATGAATGAAATTCATTTGGCTATGCAGTAGGTGTTATCATTCAGCTTTCAGGGGGTTAAAATTCAATTAACACAACTGTCTTCCAAGTGGTCAGAATCAACATGAATAATACAAAAATATTAACGGTAAAGGGGCAATCAAAAGGTTATACTTGAAGAGAATTTTGAAAAAAAGTTTTGAATTGGTGAGGGATAAAGAAATTCCTTGTATTCTGATTAAAATGTCTGCGACCTCCACAGAGGTCTTCCGACCTCCGAGGTTGAGTAGGTAGCGCCTAGGTGTTTTGTACGTAGGTCCCGGTCAGGCATGGCATCTTTTCATACGCTACCTATTTTCATCGAGCTAATGATCAAAACTGTTGATGCTTGTTCCTTCATACAAAAAAATCCTTTAAATTTTAATAAAATTAATCCTAATATTTAATACTGTCCATTATATCTTTCCTTTTTCAAACAGGAAAGTGTTCGTAGATGAAACTAATAAAACTAATCTCTGTAATAAAACTAATGTACATCTGTTAGGTCGTAGGTCTGTTGAATCGATTTATCATAGAAGAATTTAACTAAATTATTACAATTACTGGATTAGAATGTAACTGATAAATCGTTGGCTAAAATGACCTTTTTTTTCCATAGCAGATGAATGATACAGAATGAACTTACATACTCTACTAATTATTATATTTGAAGCAAACGTATCGCGTTTAATGTTAATATAATAATGTACATATATTAATTGCCATGAAGAAACTAATCTGCCACCTATTATGAATGTATGCCACCTGTTATGAATATGTTACTTTTAAAACTGTTGTAATAATAATCAGAATAATTTGCATTTAAAGCCACCACTTACAAATAAATCGAGGAGTGAAGCGGTTTCCCGTTTCCTTGATTTGACTGCTATTTTCTGCCCTTCCTAATATTCGTCAGTTGACACGTTTTTGAGTACCTTCACTCTCAAAACTACTCTTACCATTGAGTCTTCCTGAGTTGGGATCATCGAATAAATAGCGATGTTAAGCTCCTCCAATTTCCAATCCCTACTGTCATGCCTCCTGCTCCAACGGTCCTACATTCCTTGAAACCAATCCTTAAGGATTACTTAAAAGGAAACTAATCCTTATTAGACCATGAAAGTAGGGATGGGGATTGGTAGGAGCTTAACATCGCTATTTATTCGACGATCCCAACACAGGAAGACTCAGTGCTAAAAGTAGTTTGGAGGTACTTCTAAACGCGTCAACTACGATGTTATAATGACAATGCTAAGAAGGGCAGAAAATAACATTCAAATCAATTGTGATAATCGTAGCAGAAATATAAAATTATGTGGAAAATCTCTCTTTTTTTCTTTACTGTGCAAAACACATTGCAAAAAGGTATGCCAAGCACATCGAAAATCGAAGTAACAACGCCATTATTCTGTTCACCAAAGGAATTAGCTGTATAATGAATATCGTTACTCTCAGATCAAAAGACTGTCGTTATCTCTTGTATAAAACCATAATAAATACTGGGAGAAATAATGTAAGCAATAATTAATGGACCAGTACTGTCGAGAAACAATGCTTCTGTCATACAATATCTCCATTCAGTAGAGGATAATATTAAGATAGAAATAATTTAAATCCATTTAAGTATAAATTATTAGTATATATACTTATATAATTTATAATTAAAAAAAAAAAAACAAAACAACACTACTAACTTCTGAATCGATTGTTAATTTTCAATTACTCGTATGAAAAATTGCGTAACATTTTACTTTCGTATTTATTACACAGGAGTCATTTTAAACATTTTTTTTTTTTTTTTTTTAATTTGAAAGTAATGAATCTATTTTTATCATATTTTGTTGTTTAATCAACCCTAAATTTTTATTTTAACGAAAGAGATATGATAAAAATTATTTTACTTTCATAAACCGAAAGAATGAAAATCTACACACAAAAAAAAAGTGCTTTTTATGTCAGTGATAACCTAGAAAAAATATTATTATTTACCATGAAAAATACTTTAATTAAGAGATGAACATAGAAAAAACATCTTAGTTGATCACAGAAATAGCTTCTTACAATTTTATATTTTGCTATGTATCACATTACTTCCGTGAACTATATAGAAGTCGTATGTAAATTTAAGCGTATGTTAGTTTTGGTTTTGTCAAGGTTATGTTATAAAATTAATGTAGGTTTATAGGGCTACAGTATCGACATAAAAGCACATGAATTCTATTTTAATGAAGAAATAAAATCTGAAATTCGTACTTTAATTATAAAAATATTAATACATTCACTAAAAAAATTGAGTTTGTACTTAAATAAAATAAAGAAGTATTAAATTTTATTATTTCTGATATATTTATTGCAAGTATTCTAAATATTTTCTTCGATAACAACATTTTTTTTATTTTATTCATATTAATTTAACCAATTAACTAGCGTTAAAATCATAAGATAAAAAAGATTGTAACAGATGGAATGTTAATTAAACATGAAATTAAAAGATAAGCGTTGAAAATAAATGAAAAGTATAAGATAGATCTGTGTTGAATTATTTCTGTTTTACAACTCAATGCCAACACAATCAAGGCGTGGAAAGAGATTTATTGATTGTAATCGGAAATCTCCGAGTTTAAACGATAGATTCCGTCATGACTCACACAACCATAAAAATATTTGCGAACTAATAAAGCCATTTCTTGAAATGCGTGAAATTAGTATACGTTGACTATAGAATATATCACTTTGTTATTCTATCGATCTTAGTAATAGTTTTGATTACCAACAGAAAATAGCTAAAATAATGTCAATTTTCATAAAATGTTTCATTTTTGCCCTCCCTCAACAAATCTAGGTTTTTAACATTTTTTTGTGATTTATATTATACGATCAGTTAAGTCTGAAGCTTGTACGTAAAAATATAGGATGGAAGTTTTGTAGCGTATGAAAAATAATTGCTATGCCTTACTGGAATTCGAACTCTAGACCTTAAGAATGAGCGACTGAGACGCTGCTACTCCACCATGGAGTCGGCAAAGTCTCCATTTCACTCCTGTACTACATGCTTCAACTAAATGCGTGTAAAAATTCTTCCACGCGTATATATAACAAGCAAAATTCGATATTAAAACAAAAGTATTTTTAAAAAATTGGTTAAATAATTTGAGAAATTATCGCAAGTAATTAGTATATGATTAGTTTATTAAGTTGCAAGAGATTTACTCGTAGCGTAAAACCTCATTCGCCGATTTAATCTTTACTCCCCCTTGCCGCATACATTAATTCACACAATCCAAATGCAAATGTTTTAAAAATCACTTTTATTTCATGAAAACAGACTTTAACAAACATATTTGAAAATACCAGACAAATAGATGAAATTAATAGTTATACAAATAAATTTTGAAGCTCATAAGTAAGCTGTCTCTAATTAACGTGAAAGGAAAGTCAAAGTATTTTGTAATCTATACTGTCATCGCAAATTTCCTCCTAATCTAGTTAAATACTGACCAAACAAAATTAGTTTGTAAATCTTACATAATATTTTTGTTACTTATATTTTTTACAATTTAATTTTTACTTATATAATTCTTATATTCTAAGTAATTACTTACACATAAGGTACCCCTATAAAGATCCTAAATTTGTAAAAAATAACTACAAAATAATTTATTTACTCTTTTGTAATAAATATTATAATTTATTTCACATAAAATAGATTTATTAAAGAAAAAAATCGGTATGATCCTCTCATAAAATATCTGTACACATATTTGTACAGAAAATATTTCATAAAATAGTAAAATATATTAGATATGGAGTAATTTTCATGTAATGCCGAATGAAATTTATTCAGTAAATTTCCTTTGATATGTTAACAAAGATTAATTACTCTGTTTAAAATAAATTGCTGTAAAAATTAGCATATACTTTATTAAAAATATTTCTCTCCCTTAAACAAAACATCATGGATAAAAATAGTAAATTCAGTTCATATTTTTCTACTAACTCATTTTTCGTAATAAGCAGCAACCAGGAGGTTTATTGGTTTATTAGTTAATGTTTAAATTCCCACATAATTCAAAACCTTACGTGGAGATGAAGAATTGAAACTTTATAGCAATGAAAAATTTCATTTCTAACCGGGATTCGACTCGGAACCTTCCGGATGAAAGGCTAAGATTCTATCACTCCGTTATGGAAGTCGGAATTATATTATTTAAAGGCATAAATAGTTTTTACATTTAAAAAATATCAAAATAAATAATCAAAAACATTAAAATAATTTAAATAACCAAATCAAAATTAATAAACTTTAGTAAAATTCTCTCATTGCACTCTATACAGAACCTTACAGGAAAAAGAACATAATTTTGTTAATAAATTATTATAATATATTAACAATTACAGGAATCCGTAAAATATGACAACATTTTGTGTTAAACAGCATAAATCTGATTTGAAGTTCTTAACGGTATAGTAAACAAAAAAAAGAAAAAAACCACACATAGATAACAGATGTTAGCTAAAACACAAAACACACCATACTCAAAATTTTTTTGACAAATTTCTTAAGTAAAAGATATATTATGAACACAAGAAATTTTTTTTCTCCTCTCCCTTGGGCCAGATCCACGGTTAAGCATAACACAGCCCAGGGGAGTGACTTCCCGCCTACCGGCTATAACCAGCATGACATGTCGGATCTCTCTTCCATGTCTGCCTCTAACTTCCAGAATAAGGTAACCAGGCCCGACTATGGGGTTCCTGAGCCTCACCCCAGAAACCGGGACTCGATTTACGGCAATGACTCTAACGTGGACATCCCGGAAGGGGCAGCCCCACCGGAATTGGTCTTTTTCAGCGCGGGGTTTGTGGAGTCCCCGTGCCTCATCAACACCGCCCACCCGCGCAAGCATGGACGAACGGTGGTTCCGCAGGGGGCTGTCCATCATCCCCTCGTTACCCTCAACTTTCTCGTGACGATCCACAAAGATTCTTGAGCAGTACATCCTCGAATTCACTCGCTAGCAGCACATTCATCTGTCCAATGATCCGCTTTCCCACAAATAACGTACACCCGCGGGTTCCCACAATTGGCCCGCTGATGACCAGGCTGTCCGCAATTGTAATACAACGCCTAACGATCAATTCCGTAACAAACCGAGGAAATATGGCCCCGGCCCCAACAGCGATAACACCTATCATCAGATCCCTCGCGAAAGCCCGACAATTCACCCAGCCGACCCTAACCCGGTACTGTCTACTTAATAATCTTGAGCAACTCGGCGTAAGAAAGCCCAACCGTGTTAACCACAACAGTACCGCTGTCAACAACCGCCAGGGTGGAATGTCGTGAAGCTTGCACCATTTTTATGACCAAAGACCTGGGGCAACACCAATTGAACCGGGAACCCCAATCGTCCAAAAACACACAACAGGCCGGAACAATCCGGCCTCCCGGTAGGAAAAACAGCGGATGTGGATTCTGGCTGCATATCTGTCGCAGAGACGTGAAAATCATCCCCAAAGTGGTGTGAACATCTATCGATAAAACAAACAAAACCGCTGATCAACAGAACGATCAGTGACCCTTCCTAAAATGCGGGAGGTGTCCTCCAACACATCCCTGGGTGCAGCCCAGGCCGCCACGACACAGTCTTGAGGATGAGGCTCCGATAAGTCTACAAAACGACAAGTATCCTTCACACCCGAAGGATCACTACAGGACACGTTTTCTCGTGGCTCCATATATTGTCTTATTATATGATTACTGAAAATTTTAAAAGTTTTATCTTTTAAAAACAACTATGAATTTAAGAAAACTGGTATAATGGTTAATAGAGTTAGGAATTATCTGCAAATCTTATAACTGAACCTAGATGCATGTTATGAAATTATTCACCATAAATGTTACGCACATAACTTTGCATTTTCTGTTTATGACTTTTCTTCATCACTTAATATCACCAGTGTAATGAATTATATCAATTTTATTTGTAAATTAGTGTAACATATATTCTACACCTGGTATTCAAGAAATATAAACAACGTATATTTAAAAATTATAAAACTTATAATCATAATCTCTATTCATGTTTTAATTTTTATCGCATTGTACGACAAAAACTATATTTGCAACTGACTTTTATGTGAAAATCTAATCGGTGCGTGAAAAACAGTTTATTGAATGAATATACAGATCAGGGTTAAAAAGAAAAATAAATAATAACGGAGGATTTAAAATGTTAATTGCTCAAAAATCAACGCTCTTTAAAATGTTAAAATAATAAATATGTTAAATAAATATTATATTATTATACATAATATTACATTATTATTTATGTTAAACAAATAATATCGGAGGATTTAATGTAACATAAATCTTATGTGTTTTCAAAGGATATACAGTTTCTTTTTTTATTAAAACATTCGATTTTTAATGGTAAAGCCAAAACCGTTTGCTCAAAAATCAACGATCTTTAAAATGTTAAAATTATATTAGTTGAGTACCATAAACATTTGAATATTTTTATCTTTTATTAGAATAATAAAATAACAACATTATTGTTTTCGTAATAAACCAAAATTTAAATAATTAAAAAAATTAAAAAGTAAACCAGTTAAACAAATAAAAACATATTTTCAAAAATTATTAAATCGTTTTAAATAAAAAAAATTTCCAGATTTTTTTGGCGGGGATACATTTCAAACGTTAACTAAGAATTGAAGTTAAATAACGCGTAATTTTTGATACCCTTTCTTATTTATTTTATATTTTATAAAATATATCAATTATGAAAGTTCCAAGATTTTTTTTATATGTAAAAAAAGGGATGGAAGAGAAATGTTAAAGGAGGGAGAAATAAGTTCTAATTTCCTCCACTGAAGTAGCGCTACAAATGATAAATTAACACAATGAAAAGGATTTTTTTTTTTTTTTTTTACAAAAAATGATGAAAAAATTATATTTTAATAATCTTTTGCAAATATACATATAAAATGTTTTGCGTCTAATGATACAATCGTTCAGGTTGAATGACAAAAAAGGAATTTTTTGAAAAGGTTTACTTCTTTAAATAAACACAATATTTTCATACAAGTAACAAGTAATATGCTACTTATTTCCACTTGTCTAATGACCGTAGTTATTGATGTCCGCTCTTTCATAACACACACACGCACACACACCAAAAAAAAAAATTATTTTTCAAAATTTAAATAAAGAAATTTTAAAAACTTTTTTAATATTTCAAAATAAAAAAAGATTTTATTTACTAGTAAATATAATGAATTGAATAACTATATAATATTATAAATAAACATAAACTGCTCCAAAATTGATCCAATTTATGATATCTTGAAGAGAATGTACACAAAAAAATATTATTAAAAAAAGATCGTAAGTTAACATTTTTTTTATTTGTTATGAAAGAGCGGGCATCTACCAATTTCCAGTCTGGAAATTGGTAGCGTATAAAAAGATGCCATGGCTGAGTGGGATTCGATTCCTGGACCTCCGCATGAATTACGAAGACGCTACCTACTCAGCCATGGAGGTCGGCCTTTCACTAAGTTTTTATTAATAATTGTTTTGAACAAATTTTTTTAATTTTTAACTAGTTTTTAAAATGCGTGATTGTATTAAATAATAATACAAATAGATAAAAATAAAGTTAAAAGATAATTTTTTAGATAAAAATAAAATGTTTGGAACCTTTGACGGAGTATAAAAAAACTACAATTTTTAATATAAAGATCTGAAATATTTAATAGAAAATTAGACAAATTTTCTAAACAGATGGGTAAAACTGTCTTTTGAAGTTTTTGAAATAGTGTCTTTTATTGTTTTATTATTATTTTTTTTTTTTTTTTATTAAACGACAGTTTCATTTACCAACAGGGAATAATTTTTTCTGATATCAAAGTAAATCCCAGACTCAGTCCTCTTAACGAAAGTCATAGTCTACTAATTACAACATACAAAGAAGCAGATAAGAAAACAAAATTGGTTTTCGTTTATAATATATATGTAAAATAAAATTATATTTGTTTCGTACAATTGCTTGGATTGGTTAGGTTTAAAATTTGCTGTTTGAAAAAAAAAAACAAAAACTGATTACACAATTGGTCTAGATTTTATATTTTAATTTATTATTATTATCATTATAATTTAACTAATTCTTCAGTAAAATTATTTTGATTCTACTCTTTGATAGCTTCTTCTTTTTTTTTATTAAACGATAATAGATACTAACTAAACATCTAATCGTAATTATACAACATCATTTGATAAATGTTCACTCAAATTAATGAAATAAATAATTATTTAATTTAAAATGAAATGGCCATAAATTATTTAAATTTTTAATCGATTAATAGAAAACTAAGAATTATTTATAAAAAAAAAATCGATTGGTTATTTTGAAAATGATAAACAAATACCTTGAAGTTTTTTTTCAGTTTCCCAAAACTTCTGCAACTCTGTGAAGTATTTGTCCAATATGAACACTTTCGACAGTCCCACGGTTGCCATGCCAAAGCCAATCTGTCTTCGGAAATCACATGGCACCGGCCCGTACACATTTGCTCAACGCACACATCTCCAGTTTCATCACTGGGACACATTAAATGCACTATATAAGTCTATTTTTTAAACTTCGATTAATATTCGTTCGTTAAACACACACGCACGCACGTTAAAAAGTTTATATACATAAATATTAATTCAAATATAAAAAATCGACTTCAAACTGTTGTATAGAATGCTGTATAATAATGACAGGAGACACTAAAAGTTTAACAAAAGTACCTGATCCCAGCCATGGTGACCGCCGGACTAGTACAGGTCTCGTTTACCTGGCGCGTCAGCCGGTCACATGACCGCATTCCTGGACTCCCATTGGTCCGTTCAGTCCGGCACTCAAACAGGTTCCTTTGCCCTCTATCTCACAACACACATACGTATAAACAACAAACAGCGTACATACATAACCACACAGATACACAATACACAGACACATACCCTGCCTTTAAAACCGCTCGCTCCCCAATGACATCAAAATAAATATTGCTAGAGGGAAACTTCAATTAAGTTCTAGTTAATAGTTCTCTTTATTCTTAACTAAGATAAGACCTATTAAAGGATAAATCATAATTCAAAAAAAAAAATAGTATTTCCGTAGCCCGTGTCTTTCAGCAGACTTTATTTTGTTTTTTTATATAATTTATCATTCAACAAGATAATGTTTTTCTTATATATGCTCTAAAAATGGTTAAATAATAATTAATTTCATATTAAAAGCTTTAACAAATTTTGTACTATAATAATCTGTACGAATAACATTATTTTATAAACTGGTTTAAATTCTACTAGAAATTTTTGTGTAGATTTTCCAATTTATTTGTGTAGATACAATTTATTTTTTTACTCCACCTCAGTAAACTAGACTTACCTTCTACTACAACTACCAATCTGCTCTTATTTTATGGTTAGAAATGAATTTTGTAGGGTATGTAAAATGTCAAGTCTGGCCGGAATTAGAATCCAGAACGTACATAGTTTTGATCACAGCAATCAAGTAAAATAAAAATTGTTACAAATTTTAATTATAAAACAACAATTACACGATTAAGTTTGACTGTCAGTAAAATCTTATACACCAAATTCAAATAAAAATTAATGTTAAGAAATTGATTAATTCCTTATCTTTGTAAACAACAGTCTAAAAAAAATTATGTATTGTTAAGCATTTATACATTTTATAATCCGAATACTCATTTCACAGGTGCCGTTTTACTTCCTTGTACGAAGTAAAGGAAGTATTGCGATCACGAAAAATTTCGTTTTTCAGATTTCAACAGAAAAATGCATTTTAACCATCCCTGAATTCATTTTGACTAGTTTTGGAGTGACATCTGTACGTACGTATGTATCTCGCATAACTTATAAACGATTAGCCGTAGATGTTGAAATTGAGGATTTAGGGATGTTGTAACATCTAGATGTGCACCTCCCCTTTTGATTGCAGTCGACTAAACCAAAAGTGTCCAAAAAAGCCCAAATAAAAAAAAAAATGTTAGACTTTTTCTTAACTGCAGTAATAAGCCTTCATTGAGAGCTTTTCAACGATGTATCATAAATGGTACTTATTTTTATTGGTTCCAGAGTTATAGCCAAATAAAACTTGAATTAAAAATATTTAAAATTATTATATATTTAATTTAAAATATTTGGATCTTAAAAGGGGAGACACATCGGTTCGAATCAGACTTCATCTTTTTTTTAACTTTTTTTTTTTTTATTTAAATACGTTGATTTATTAATAAATATTAACCTCTATAAAAAAAATTACGATAAATAATAATTCAATAATAACAATTGAAAAAAAAGAAAAAATTTCAGAAGTTATTAATGAAATAAAATGTTATGTACTTTACATTTAAAAAAAAATGTGCTTACAATAGTTTAAAAACAGGTTTACAAGGAAGTAATGTGGTATGAACATCAATTTTTTTGTGACAAGTAAACAAAACAGTTTTACTACTATATTAAAAAAAACATGTACGCTAATTATAATAATTTAATTTTCATTAACACGATGGATTTAAAGAAAAATAGATCGTAAAAGAGAATCTTTTTTCAATATCTTCAAAAGCATTTTAGAATTTAATTAAACCAGTAGGTTTAGTCTAAAATAATCTGGAAAATTATAAAAATCCAACCTTTTAAATGAATTTTTCGTTGATTAAATGTTTAAGACAGACCATCTACCGATCAGCATTAATAAAATAATTTTAATCCAATATATTTGACCTTAATTTTTTTTCATTAGCCTTTAAAAACTCATTCATTATTAATACAAAAGAAATACTACTACTACCATAAAATACGTAATTATACCAATAATAAAAATATTATGCATAAAGAAAATAGACATCATGTTATCTGGAATAACTTTTTACATTTAATTTAAAGTAGTTTAATTACACAAAATGAAAAACAGATTTAGAAGCAGGTATATCTCTGAGTTTCTGAATATTAAAAAAAAATTGCAACCAAGCTTCATTAATACAAGGAAAAATAAATAGGTCAAAGTTATTAAATGTTTATTTTTACGGAAAATTAACAAAAAAAAGAGCAAAAAAGCATTCACCACATATTATATATTAATTTAAACTTTTTTTGGAACACTTTAAGAAATTATTTTTTACAGACTCTTAAAGAAAAGTTTGATCGCATGGTGGGAATGAAGGTGGGGTGAAAATGAACTTTACTTACGTTTTGGGATAGGATGAGTACGAAAATACCATTCACTTAAATTGGGGTTTTGTTATGTAGGGTTATGTTTAAAATTTTGCGGCTCGAAAATCTCCAAACTACTAGATCAATTTCACTGATATTTAGATATGGTCCAGTAGTTTATCTGAAGTTGTGCAGTAAAAATTTGATGAAGATTGGTTGAGTCTCGTTCTTGAGTTACGCTTAATTTAACCTAGAAAAAATTTGAGCGGTGTAAGAAGCGTGGTTCGTTATGATGCTGCAAGTTGAAAAAATTTATCTGCGGTATCTATTGTTAGAATATTAAACCAAATTAAAAAATGTTAAAATTTTAAAACTAAATTAAATTAACGAAAAGTTGGTCTTCTTGTGCAGAACTGCACAAGAGTTTTTTTGTATTAAAAGATTTGAAATTATAATTAGAAAATACGTTAACATATGAATCATATAAATTAATATAAAAAAATAAAAATTATAAACGTGTAAATTTCTGGTTACAGGTCTACTAATAAATACAAGAAAATGAAAATTTTTGATTTTTATCTATAAACATGTTACACTTTAACAGACAGTGATGGATGGGTCGAAACGTGTTTTTTACATGTTAAAATTTAATCATATTAATTTAAAACAACCGATCTCCGTGGTCTGTGCATTTCATATGAAAGTTCTGCGTATGCGTCTCGGTCAAGCATGGCATTTTTTCACACGCTATAAAGAAAATCATTTATCATATCATCAAGACGCCAACCAAAATAAAACGGAATTCACAGGATTTAATTGCTGTAAAGTCAATTACATAGACATTCAACACATTTATTCATTGTTCCCGCCGGAACAATGATGAGATTGTAAATATTTAATTGTGACAAGAAAAATAATATGAAACGTGGACGCCACATGACTTTCTTGTACGCCTATTAAATTACATATACATATGTTTTTTTTTTAAAGAAATGTATATAAAATTTTATTTCATTAATAACTTCTGATAATTTTTCATATTTTGTTTTTTTATTGTTATTATTGAACTATTATTTATCATAATTTTTTTTTACAATTACAGGTTAATAATTATTAATAAATCAATATATTTAAATTTAAAAAAAAAGAAAGAAAGTAGATGAAGTCTGATTCGAACCAATGTGCGCCTTCTTACCCTTGTAAGAGCCAAATATTTCATGAATTAAAATTTCATTTGGCTCTAACTCTGGAACCAATAAAAATAAGTACCACTTATGATATATCGTTGAAAAGCTCTTAATGAGGTCTTATTACTGCAGTTAAGAAAAAGTTCAAAATCCAATTTTGTTTTGATTTTTGACTTTTTTGGAAGCTTTTGGTTCAGTCGATTGCAATCAAAAAGGGAGGTGCACAACTAGATGTTACAACAGCCCTAAATAAAAAATGACAACATCTTACGGCTAATCGTTTCTGAGTTATGCGAGATACATACGTACGAAGAGATGTCACGCCGAAACTAGTCAAAACTGATTCCGGGATGGTCAAAATGGATATTTCCGTTGAAACCTGACAGCGAAAATTTTCGCGATCACATTACTTCCTTTACTTCGTACAAGCTAGTTAAAACGTTTAAAACAGTAATAATAATAAACTAAAAATATACGATTAGACTTTACTATCAACTAAAATTACAGAGAGAATTGTTTTTATATTACTGTTATAATTAATTTTTACATATTGTTTACAAACTGTTATATTTATATGTTTACACGCACAGTATATGAAATATATTAACGTTTAAACAAATTTATCAAAAAAAAACAAAGTTTCATAATATAGTTTCGATTAAATTATTAATACACAAAATATAAGATTGCAATGTATTCCAAACTCTCATTCTACAAAGGCCTGTATAATTATTTAAAATAATCAAAAGTAAAATGATCTATGTGAACTCCACAAATCTAAAAAAAGTATAAGTTTTGAAATCGTATACATAAACTGGGATTTAAATATACAAAATTTTCCCTAAGTCATAATCGAAACCGAAGGACATAAAGCTTACCTAAAGTAATTCTTAAATATGCACTCGTAATTATAAATTTAAAATATATTTTTCGTTTTTCGTATTATCTCATTAAATATAAACAATTTTCAAAACCAGTATGATTTATACTAATAACCTACTACTTATTTATTTACAACATACAATATTTATAAAGGCAAAGAGAAATGTACACAGAGTGCTCAATTTAAAAGTGGCTCCGTTACTCAGTAGGTTATACTAAATGCATATTTTTGTTAAAATGCACGTATTGGTGTGAGATGGGTAAAGTAATGTGGAAGATGTTGCTGCGAGTGGAGCTGGAGTGGGGAGAACTGTTTATTGCCTTGCAGATTTGAGTATTGCCAGTCTGTATCGAGCATTGACTTTTTAACAAGGTTGCGTAATTGTGTGTTTGTTAAAATGCGGTTAACTGTTGACGAGCATATATTGTGATGAAAACTTATTCAGAGACGAAATATCATGTTGTGTGTCGAAAGTACAGACAACAATTTGAAAATGAGCACCAGTGAAAAGTGTTATTCAGAAGTAGTTAAAATATTTTGTGAAACAGGTTCAGTGTTAGACCAAAAACATGCTCGACACAGGTCAGTTTTAACGGCGCAGGTTGTACAGAACATTAAAGGGACAGATACAAGATTTCTTCATAAATCTTTGCAGAGACTAAGCCGGGGGAAATAAAACATTTCATTAGGTTTAGCTTATACTGCAGGGAGGAGAATGATGAAATGTTATCCGTATCGAATGCAGGTTTTCCATCAGCTAATTAATGCTGATTATACGAACAGTATTCACTAGTCAATGGTTCAAGAACTTCCATAGGAGGAAACATTGACATTTTAAATCAAGTATTTTTAATAGACGAAGCGTGGTTTCACCTTGGTAGGTAAGTTAATAGTCAGAACTATCGGACCTAGGGCACTGAAAACCCGTACATTTTCTTTGAATTCCTCCTAGATCCTCAAAAAATAGGTGTACGGTGTGCGGTTTCAAGTTGATGATTAATAGGACTCTTTCAATAAAACTATGGATGCTGCCGCCGTCTACCGTGAAATTATCCACCAATTCATAGCCTTACTGCAAGAGGATGAGCGTTTGCTGGTTGCAACAGGACAGCGCCTCTTGCCATACAGCTCGCTCTACTATGGAAATACTACAGGATTTTTTCGGTGGAAGAATCAATTCTAAAGGATTGTGGCCACCAAGATCTTCAGATCTAACTGCCTAGACTTCTTACTTAAAAAAAATTGTTTACAGAAACAATCCACACACCTGCAGGAATTAAACAATGCCAGGAATTAAATATTAACAATGTCATCTAGGAAAAAGGCAGAGTACAACTAACAAGAGTAGCCAGAAAGATGGTCAAACGTGTTAAGTGTATAGAAGTGGATAATTTATCATTTTCAACATCTTCTGTAAATTATTATGTAAGGGTGTGCCAATAAACTATTATTTACAGAATAAACTAAATGCAGAGCCTCTTTAAAGTTGAACGTTCTATACTAATTATAGTCATATTAAATTTCCAAAAAGTTTTGTAATAATAAACATAACTATGAAATAAAGTAGATTTTCATAAAATCAAACCAAAAAAAAGTAATTTTGCCTATACCTGGCATCTATCTCAATAAATAAAATAAATTTAACGAACAAAATTATTTTTCAGACCTTTAAATGAATCTCAAATCTTAGTTTTAAATGCTGTCAGATGAATTGTAATAATAAGGTTCTGGGTTCGAATCCTTTTCAGGCCCGCATTTTTCACAAAATTCATTTCTCATTAAAAATGACACGCGGTTAGGTAAATATAACTCTTAATATAGCTTGTCGTAAGCTTCTTCTTGTTAATAGAGTATGAAACAATAAAAATTAATAAGACAGTAGGAAAAAGAAGTGATCACATATTACTATTATTTATTTATACACACCAGAAATAAAGGATGACGATAAATTAGAATTTTTTCATGTTAGATGAATCTTGTAACGCATGAAAAATTGGCATGTCTAAGCTAGATTCTAACCCAGAATTTTTTGGATGACAAGCAGACACGCTACCACCCCACCATGGAGGTCGATGAAGTTATATATTAATAATAATAAAAACAATCATACATGTGGTTACAGGGCGGTTAGCACTTCCTCGAAACATAGTATTTCCTACTTCCCATTCAAGATCAAGTCATAGCCAGAGGATATGGGGAGGTCGATTTTTGGACAGCCCAATGGCTTTCGGGACATGGGTCTTTCAATGTCTAGCTTAACACCAGGATGAGAAGGGATGATATTGACACCTTGCTGTCAATATTTCGAGGAAACAGATGCTGTCGAGCATACCTTTTTAAGGTGCCCCACATGGGAATTCGGAACACCATTTGACTGGGTGGTCACTCCTGAAGAAGTAATAGGAATCATGACAGGCTCAAGAGAGGGCTGGGATCTATGTGTAAGCTCTGGTTCCGGTGAGTCCTCTTTAAAAAGGTGGAAGAAGAAGTGAGATGATTGGCTGATGTACGGTTCGAGGGGGGCAGTGGAAGGCCAGCTCTCGGGGGTGGACAGCGGGGATCCAGCAGGATAGTCGCTGCTGGGTGTCCTCGGGGGACGCTGGAAGCCGCCTCTCGAGAACGACACTGCGGGGTGTACCCGAGGTCACGGAAGGTGATGATGATGCGAAACCCAACAGTGGTTCCATCTCCACTTCGTGAATGGGGGAGGGTTTTTAGTGGGTCCCCGCCTTTTGCGGGGAAACCCACACACCCAGCAGTACGGGCTGCTCGGCGTCTGGTTGCAGATTTTTCCCTCCTCCAATGCAAAAAAAAAAAATCAAGTCATAGCAACCCGAAATTGCAAAAAGTACACAATCGGCGACCCATCCGTCACAAATGGTACATGCAGGAGATGCCAAAAACAAAAGAAAACAGGGGAATACGTCACAGGTGGATGCAGAGCTCTAACCGAAATCGAATACACAGTCAGCCATAACACAGCAGCTAAAGTAATATATCAAGCACTAGCCACAACATATAAACTCATGAAAAACACAGACCCTACTATAAATACCAACATTTATACTCAAAGATATTAAATCGAAACTGTATTGGGATCTCGACATTCATACGGAAAAAAACAATGCCCGCCAATAAACCAAACATCACCTTCAAGATCAAAAAAAGTTAAATCCTACCTAATCGACATTGGCATCTCCAACGAAACATACATTCAAACCAAATACACCGAAAAGATATTGAAACACACCTACCTAGCGATAGAATTAAACAATTTCTGGAAACAATAAAATGCCATCATCCTCATTATGTCAGTCACGGACCTAACAGCTCACACCTCACACATTCACACCACATCTAGTATAATTAGTACTCAATATACAAGTACAAAGAGACTTTCAGAAATCAGTTATACTGAAAATATGCTACATTGTCAAATGTTTCTTTAATATAAAATCATACTAGTATTTGTTAATACTATTCTTAATAGTTAGTAGTCTTTAATATTAGTATTTTTTATGCAGTATTTTTTAAAACTACTCTATTCATATAATTCACTGAAAATTTTTCAAGTATTGTTTTTGTTAAAAATCATCATAAAAAATTCATTCTTTCCTTAAGGTGGACAACTGTTCAGTTGGTTTGTAGTATATAATGAATAGTTTAACAATAAGGCAAAAAAGAAAAATCATTCCAAAAATAGTTTTTTGATCAAATATAAATTTATACAAACCCTGAGATTCAAGTTAAGTCAACAAATATTTTACGTTGTAATGATTAATAATTAAATAAATGGAATTATGATGTATTTTTTACTGTTCAGGTAATTATTATTATTATGTTATTTTGTTCAGGTAATATTTATAACCGAATGCTATATTTATATTATAGAAAATATCACATGGTGTTAACTCATTTATATAAAATAAAAAAATAAAAAAAAACAATCTGTATGTAAATAAAAGAAAGAAAGAGAATGTGAAGGAAAGAAAAAATAAAAGATTAAGATAATTAAAGATAATTTACAAAAAATAAACGAAATTAACTTTAAAATATATACAATGTGTACTTCTATATACATTTAAAGTAGGCTACATGGTTTTTAATGATGTTATTAAATGAGTGTCTTAATTGAGGAGAAATAAGAATTAGAACTAAAAATAGGAAGGAGAAAAGGAAGTAATATAGGAAAAAACACGTAAAAATAATAATAAAAATAAAAACTTCTACGTAGTTATTTGCGTTTAATTTAACTACATTAAATATGAGATGACAATCTGATCAAGGGAAAAAATAAAAACAACAGGCTTTAACATTTGTAAGCAATTTGTAATCCTTTTTATTACTTTAATCTGAAATTAATGTGTAATATAAAATTAATTAATTTTACAAAAAAAAAATATATATTTTCAATTTATTTTTTATTAATTAAAATCAAACCGCTTTTTTAATTTACAACCAATTTAAATTTATATAATAAAAGTTTAATTTAAAAAAGAAAAAAAAAGATACGATGTAGTGTAACTTATTAATTTAATATGTAAAGGTATATATTTTAGTAAACACACAGCGGGTGAGAAATAATTTTGTCAAAATAACATTTATCATTAATGATAAAGGAAACAGTAAAACTACAATATGAGAATAAAATCGTTTAAAAAAAATGATAAAAAAACAAATAAGTTCGTAAAAAAGGAAATGAAGTTATTTTGAAAAGAATTGACGAAGAAAAGTTAATAGTAATTATTAAAAAAAGTATAAACCGATATAAATTTGTAGGTTATGTTTTAAGACAATTAAAATTAGCGAATTTTATAATGTAGGGGAAAACGGTAAAACTGTAGGGAAAGTAAACAATTGCTAAACGTTGATAAATCACACATCGATTACTGCTCGATGTGTGACGTTATAAAAATGCAAAAAATATGAAGAAAAAAGTTAAACGTTCATTAGTCAAGTCTGATTGACGCGTAAAGTATTCAAGAAATCTCCAGGTGTTTAGGCTAGAAATTAAGATGTTTAGGCTTTATTGATTCGGGGTCCATAGGCAGCTACGTTCCTTGTTTCTATAATAATAAATGTAGCTATTATTGTTACAACCATGCATGTACCGGATGATTCAAAAAGGACTTCACAAGTTTAAAAGCATATAAAAATTTATTTAGATATCTTACACATTCGGTTGAGGTCTCACTTCACAGCAAAACACATCAAGTTTTGATTCATGCAGTTCATTAGTACCATTTTTGACCATTAACGCTGTCACCAGAGTTGTTAAAAATGGATACATTTACTGCTGCAGAATGTACTCGTGTGTTTTGGTTTCACGATTTGCAGTCAGCAATTGCAGGAACGTAATTTTCATAGAAAGTACGGTAGGAAGCCCCCTTGTAGGCGTACAATTTACTCTTGGCACTAAACCTTTGATGAGACAGGTTTTTCTGTAAAACATACAAAATCACCAGGACGCCCACGCTGTTGTAGAATAACTCAGAGAAAGCTTTGCACGTAGCCCGAAGAAATCAATTAATTCGACGTGCGTGTCAGTGAGGGATTCCACAAACGATTGTTTTTTCCCTCCCCTGGACCGGATTCCACAACGAAGTCCGAGGGTGTCCATTTCCTCTAACGAGCCTCCTCGTCTACCGGCAGAACTTTCGACAAGGCAGGTTGGATCTTATGTTATCGCCTGCTTCTAACCCCAGGGGTAGGCCGTTCCTGTTCCCCCACCCCAGTAGCCGGGACTCGGTCTTGATGCCTTCTTACCTCTAACAGAAACTCCAAAAAGGGCATCCCCCGCCGGGATTACGGTCTTTTCCATTCCCCCCACAAGAGGACAAGGGAGTCTCCGTGCCTCATCACTGTCCTCCACCTGTGCAAGCACAAACGAATGGTAGCTCAGCAGAGAGCTGTCTCTCATTCCCTCATCGCTCCAGCAGCTCTATCTGTCAGTCAAAGGATCAGACAAGCAAGCAAGTGGAAAAATTCCATTACCGGGCTGTTGAAAAATCCCATTACAAACGACTGTTTGGTGCGTATTTCGTAAACGATTGCACTTGAAGCCGAACAAACTAATCATGTTTCAACACGTTACAGATGACGACAAATCTTCTCGGCAGCAGTTTAATGTGGAAATGATGAACAGAGTTGCGACGATACATTTTTAGACAATGTAATTTTTAGTGATGAGTCAACATGATGTGAACACTCGTAACTGCCGAATATGAGTTACCGAAAATTCTCATGAAACTTTGTAGCACATTGGTGGTAACACTAAGGTCAATGTTTTTGTGCTCTATGCAAAACAAAGACCGTACGGCCCGTTCTTCTTCCAGAAGGAAACTGTAAATGGTATTGTTTATCTGGATATGCTTCAAAGTCCAATATTTTCATGATACTCGATTTCCAGGTCGGTGGATTAGTCGTGAATGTCCAATTGCATGGCCAGATTTGACCCGCTATTTTCTTTTTGGGTTTCATGAAAGATTAGGTTTATGGACGACCTTTTGCCAGATGATTTTGTTGAGCTAAGACTTGAATTAACGCCACAACTGCAGAGGTAACGCCCGACTTGCTGGCTACAGTCTGGAATGAAATCGACTTCAGGTGGGATGTATGTCGCATTTCAAATGGAAGACATATCGAACCAAATTGAATGTTGGATGACAAAGTCGATGTGTTGTTCCATGAAATGAGACCTCAATATATGTGTAAGTTACGTTAATAAATTTTTATATACTTTTTAAGTTGTGAAATCCTTTTTAAATCAACCGGTATACTGTTAATTTGAACCCAGCAGCAAAATGAGACCGGGAATAATAAGGAGTTAGTGTTACTGGGTCGACCAGCCTGGAACTATCAACATTGCGAACAGGAAGGCCTACACGAATTGCGCAAATCCGACATAGGTCAATTTATCTGAAAACTGTCAAGAGCTGAGACGACTTGTAATATTACTGACTCTCGGAGCTTTAAGCTGTATCCTAAAATCAACAAAAACAGGATTACAATTTTTTTATTTTTTTAAAAACTACGATTTTGTACAATGACGAAAAACATAATCCATGAACAAAGAAAACTATGACCCATGTTTAAAAAATGTTAATTCCTTTATTTTAATAAATATATTTCATTTTCTTAACTATTTGGTTTGTAAAAACAAATAAATTTTAATATAATATTTATAAATATAATATAATATACCGTATTTGCTCGAATCTAACCCGCTCCCGGATCTAAGCTCCACCATAAATCTTCAAAAGTTTTTTGTGAGAAAAATTATAAATATAAGAATATTAATAAAATTTATTTTACGAAGAATCTTACAAAAAAAAAGATAATTACTTTAAAGGACTGTATAAAAAATAGACAATTTGATAAGCTAAATAATAGTAAAATATAACTGAAGTTTAATTAATAAAAAGTCGCAGTAGATAAAATAATTCCTTGTAGGTGATTTAAATTGAATTAATTAAAATTTAATAATTAGTCAGATTAGTAATATATTAATTACAATCAGACAACACTCATTTTCACTATCACTCTGGAAGTGGTTCAATGCCATCTTTATTCCATATTAGGTCGTCTTCTGTTCTATCCATGGCATTTTTTAAGGAGTGAGATATTATTTCATTCGGGATTTTATTCAAGGCAATAGAATAACCTTTAGATCGAACATCTTATATAAATTGAACATCTATTTGGGAAATTTTTCTGTTTTTGGTCCTGTAGAATTCCTTTCCGTAGACTTGGAGTAAAAATCAAATCACGTTGTTTACGCCATCTACGAAAATTTGTTTCTTCAATGTCGAACTTTCTGGCAGCTGAATTTTTCCCGTTTTCTTCCGAGAATAGAATCACCTTCTTTTTTATACTGCTTTAGAGTGAAATCTTCTAAACGCTATAGCTAGTACACTGATGATAAAAATATAGACGTCATCTCTTATTTTCTTGATAACATAAGGGAACGATAGTTCAAGTGAAAAAATAAATTATTTACAAACATGATTAAATATAGATTTTTTTCTTTGTCACCATTCTTCAGAAATAGAGAGATAAATGATATAAATCGCGATGCTATTTTGATATTTGAGATATTTTCACTCAAAAATTAAAAAAAAAAATTACAAGAAAACTCTAGTTTACTCTTGAATAAAAAAACGCATAAACAGCTTAAACTCACAGAATGTAGTTATCGTGTTTAGGTATTTATGTCGTTTCTACAGATGGTTCACGTAGTGTTACCTGCGCTTTCTGAACTCAATCTACTAGCAAAAATAATGAAAAATGTTCATGTATACATAGGTCCAGAAATGTGCTGTTGAAAGATATCACCCTGATTCACGGACAAACAGTGAAATAAAACCATACTGAAATTCTGGGAATCTAAATTAAGGGACAAACTTGATGGTTTCTTATGGTTTTTGACCTGAAAAATAGGATAAAATAGATTTCAAAACTATATCTTCAATAGTTTTCAAAATATTCGACGTAAAACAAAACGTTTGTTCTTAAAAACAAGTTTTTTTATGTTTGTAATACAAAAATTTTGTTAAATGATTAATAAATACGTAAAATTTATTATCAAAACTTGTAGACAATTTAATTTTGAGAAAATTGATATAAAATAGGCCAATAAAAAACAAATATAAGTTGAAGAAATTTAATTTTATTGCCAACGCTTACTGCATGAAAACTTTTAAATGTTATCAACTAGAGTAAACATAGTTAACGTAGAATTGATTGCTAAAAAAAAAATAAACTGAATTGATACATTTATTTAATAAACGTTACAGTAAATCTTTAAAAATCCAGGTATACACACTCTTCTTAATTTCATTCACATAAAGGTTTCGACTTTTAATTTCTAGTAGAATTTACTTTTTGTAAGCCTATTAATGATTTAAATAAATAAAAAACTAAAATAAAGGTAAATAAAACAATAAAATCGACTTCAATAGAACTTTTGTAAAAACTAAAGAATTATTTTTCAATATTTTTCTTAAAATTTCGACTTTTTGAAGTCAATATCAGATTAATGTTTAATAAATTGTTACTATTAATATATTTCGACTTAAGAATGCAGAAATTTTGAAAGAATCGAATAAGTTTAAAATTTTTGAAGTAGATTATGATTTATTTTTTAATATTTCATACTGTCATAATAACAGGATGTAGTAGGCAACAAAATGAACTGATAGTATTTCTTAAAAATTTTACATTAATATGAGAGAATTATTATTTGCATACCAAATAGTTTTATTACTGGTAGTTATATCAATTTATTATAATTTTATTTTATTTTACAAAATTAATTACTGCAGTTAAATATCTTCGTTGATTAATTAATAATAAATAAAATAATTAATATCTGATTTTATATGATCTTTATTACATTTTTAACATTACATATTTTACTCGTATAACGGTGAATTTTTCGCAAAATCATTTTACCATATTTTACTAATAACTTTTAATCATATTTTTATTGGCTATTATTGTAAAGTAATAACACAGAGATAATTAATTAACTTCCTTTCTGAGACTCGGAATTAAATAATATCGATTGCATGATTGCGTACTTATATTTTTTTTCTAGAAATAAAAATACTGTAATTTTAATCAGTGAAATTAATTGAAATTAGGTAATGAAAGAACCAAAAATTAGTTTTCTATATCCATTTCAAATAAGGTATTTGAGTGAGGGTAAGGTTCCAACTCTTGCATCAGAAGAAGATGTTTCAACATGGCATGACACAGTCTATAATCATAATAAAATTACGCAAATCTATTCTAAAATATAGTTTATCCGTAAATGTATTAAACGATAGAAAACTACACATTTATTAAATGTATACAATCATGGATTTAGAATTATAAGCATTAAAATTTTCTTTGATCCAACAATATAATTTTTTAACGTTTAAAATTTCTAAGACCAATTTTAAAAACTAAATACCTAAGCGGTGATGTAGATATATTAAATTTTTTTGGAACAGTTAAGCCTAACTCAAGAACGACTGAAATAAATTTCAACAAATTTTCACGTGCACAACTTCAGATAAACTATAACATATCTAAATCTCTGTGAAAATGATCACGTAATTTTGGAGATTTTCGAGTAACAAATTTTTATACATGAATGGTACAAGTATTTTCGTACTCCTCATACCTCAAATATAAAGAAAAATTCAATTAAATCTCCCAGTCCCACCGTGCGACCGAAAGTAACAGTACTTTTTTCGAAAATTCGATAAAAAATATACATTTTCAAAATAAGAAACATAAAAAAACTGTTTAAAAATACAAAAAAGAAAATAAATTCATAGGCAGTTGATTACTGTGTACCGTTATAATGTAATGAATAAAAGAAACGTCCGAAAATGGTGTGAAAGGTTTAGAAATAACAGAATTAATGTGCACGATGAAGAACGTTCGGGAAGGACTTCAATAATCACCGACGACTTGTTGAAACGCGTCGATAATGAAATCAGAAAAGATCGTCGCTCATCGATTTCCGAGCTGGCTCTTCTTTTTCCTGAAGTTTCAAGAGCTGTTATCGGTCGCATTGTTCGTGATCGTTTAGGCTTCAGAAATATTTATGGACGCTGAGTGCCGTACATCTTAACGGAACGTCAGAAAAAAATCCGAATTGAATCTGCTTTGAAATTTTTGATGCGCTACACAGAAAAAAGTGATGAGTTCCTTAATTCAATTGTTACTGGCGATGAAACATGAATTTCGTATTACACGCCAGAGAGAAAACGGCAGTCAACTGAATGATGTCATTCTCAATCGCCAATCAGACCGACAAAGGTCAAGCCACAGCCATTTGGACGCAAACTGATGGCCACAGTTTTTGGGATCGGTTTGGCATACTGCTGATCAATCTAATGCCACGTGGAACAACTAATAATGCAGAAGCCTACCGCGAAACTCTACGTAAGTTAAGTTGCGCCATTAAAAATTAATAAAAACAAAAAAAAAGACATGGGCGGCTGACCGACGTCGTCGTCCTGCTGCACGATAATGCACGTCCACATGTTGCGGGTTCGACACGTGATTTACTGAGAACATTTGGATGGGAAATTTACGATCACCACCATATACTCCAGACTTAGCTTCTTCTGATTACCATTTGTTTGAGAAATTGAAAGAATATTTGAGCGGTAAGCGATTCGCGGGTGACGATGAACTTAAAAATGCTGTTAATCAGTGGCTAAATGGACTGTCGGCAGAAGAGTACGAGGAGGGTACATTGAAGCTGGTGTATCGTTACGATAAATGTCTTCTTAATTCATGTGGCGATTATATAGAGAAGAAGTATAAAGTATGTAGTTTAAGAGAAATAAAAAAGTATTTATAAAGTTTTCTAAATAATTTTTTTTACAATGAAACTGTCTTTAGAGATAAACTCTCGTATACAGGGATTGTAAAAATAAGCGAAATAAACAAAATAATTAAATCGCGATTAAGCAAAGAGGGGTGCAAAGAACTTCCCGAAAAATTATAAGTAAAATACTAAGAATTAAATAATCGTCCTAGTCCAAAAATTTAAAATGATTTCTTGTTTCATCCCAGAAAATATAATCGCCCAAAACAACGATTCCATCTATCAATTTAAACCTAAGACGTAATGTCACGCAAAACACAATCAAACTGTAAGCGATGCAAAATTACTGGTTAGTTATCAAGAATTATATTTGGTAAATGAAATATTTACCTTAATTTGAACCGTTTTGAAAATTATCAAGGTAAGGTAAAAAACAATAAATTCTTTATATTATCGTTATACATATGTCGATAAAATATATATTAGGGGTCTTTATTGGACCGATAAAAATCGATCTGTGTTCAGGAAAATCCTAAATTTGTACTCAAAAGAGTGTTGTGTTTCCTGATAAATGTATTTCTCATACTGTATATTTTAGAAATATATACTTACGCATATATGAATGAGGAATAAACAATAATAAAAAAACTTTATGGAAATATTATATAAGTTGAATATTCATTTGAATGAATGAAAGTACGTGACTATGATTAATTTATAAACAAAGGATACCATCAATAAATTCTTTCAAATACTGAATGTGTATACAAAAATATCGATTTAACTTTGATTTTAATTGTAAGTTCATTTAAAGTTCATACTAGTTCGTATGTAATACAAGCCAGACAATAAAGCTTATTCAATTCTTTAAAAAATGATGTTTGTTGACCTTGTATTTTAATTTGTATATTGATGACGTGTTCATAAGTATTTGAATAAGTGGAACAAGAATTTGCCTAGCTACTGTTGGGATTATGGAAAAAGGGGAGTGTCCGTATATTGTTTTTTTCAGATGACCAAGTTCTCATATCGGATAAAGAAGACACTCTGCAGCGTGTTTTGCATGAGTTTCAAAGGGTGGCTTAAGGGTATAATTTAATGATTTCAGTTGAAATATCTAAAGTAATGGTATTTTGTGGAACATGTCCCGTAAGGTCAAAGATTGTAATTTAAGACAGCATAGTAGAACAGGTCTCATCATTTAATTTTTTGGATGTATTATATCATATCTTAGGAAGTATATATTTAGTAAAAATGAGCGATTTAATAGACTGATTGGTACTATGAAACGTACTTTAAGGAATAGAGTGAAAACAGATACGTTATTGAACTTCTAAAGGGTGTTGTTGGTGCCTAGTCGTTTGTACGATGGGGAAACTTGAACACTATCAAGCACTGATGAGCGTAGGAGCTTCTAAGGCAGATTTCTGGGTATACCAGACTTGATAGAAAAATGAATGAGAATGTTCGTGAGGATTCGGGTGTACGTTCTTTGATGAAGATGGTTAGGGACTATAGACGGTGGTGATTAAATCATATAAGGCGCATGAGTCCAATTATTCCGCACATAAACGAGGAGTATAATCTAAAAGGTAGAAGAAGCCTGGGACGGCCGATGAAAAGATGGAAAGACAGTTTGCGTAAGGTAAAAGAAGGAAGAATGACGTAATAAGCTTTTGTCTTATACTTGTGAAGAAGAAAAACGAATGAATGAAAAAATTAATGTAATTCAAATTTAATTTAACAAATAAACCCTATGAAATGATGAGTAACAAATCTTTTTGAATTGAAGTAAAGAAAGTTTGTTTAAGTAATTTAAATACTACTTAAAAAGGATTGAACGAGTTAATTTTACGTTGAAACAATTTGTTAGGAAGTTTTACTAGTTAATTGACATCTTCATAGACTTTACAGCAAGTGGCGACATCAAAAGACAATTTAGTAATAAATCCCTCTGAATAAATCACTCTTTGAATTTTGGGAAAGGGTGGGTGATGAGTTTTCTGCACTGAAAACAAGAGCATTTCTTATACTATTACCATTTTCAACATCCTACCTTTGGGAAACCGGATTTTCTGCGGTGGCCGATTTGAAGACAAAATACAGATTTCAGCTAAATATAGAAAAAGAACTCAGAGTGCCTATTTCTAATACTAAACCTTTCATCGAAAAAATTTTCTCTGCAAGACAGGCCCAAGGGAGTGACTAATAATTATTAAACTTGTTTTTAATTTAGTATTGATAAGTTAATTATTAAATACATTGTGCACTACTGATACAATCCTATTTATGTGTATTACATCAATGTAAATGTGCATTTTATTATTTATTTTGTTAGAATGTATTTTGTTTTGTTTTCCTTTCAGTAAATAAATAAATTCTTTTAATAATATTTTCTTTGTTATGTTCACGCCTCCTATTTAGTGTTATCACGCCCCCCTAAGAAGTCGCGCTTCACAGGTTGAGAAACACTGTCTTACCCCAAATGTCTTTTGAAACTACTAAAAATTCAGTACTGCGGCATTTTTTTTAAATTTTCATGACAGATTTCTTATTAATTTACCCCTAACTAAATTTAGCCATTTTACCATTTACGCAATTTTAGGCCACAAGAATTATAGTCAGGCTTAATTTTACCAAAGGCACAGAAATCAGGGCGAAATCTTTCGCCAGTCAACACTCTCTAACGAAGTTTCTTCGAACTTTATATGAACTTTCTTCATTATCTTCACCAGTTAAACATATCCTGAAAGTTTTTTACATTCTTCGCGAACCACTCTGTGTATATATGTATGTATATATACACAATATATATGTGTATTTGTGTGTGTGTGTGTGTGTGTGCGCGCGCGTATTGTAGCTTATACGTTTAACAGTAGTTTCGATGATCAGTAAACTTTTAATTTAAAATAATTATGCTCACACCTCAATTCTGAAATAAAAAAACTTCTCGAGTATGCATTATTATTTTTCACAAAAAATCATTTATAATTTTGGCATAAAATAACTTTTTCCAAAATTTTGATTAAATAGTTAAATAAGTGAGCGACGTAGTGAAGTTTTTATATTACAGAAACATTTTTCTTCTTTCGTAAAGTTATCCGTTTTTTTTTTGTTTTGCCTAGATAAAACCTGGTAGAATAAAAGTAAATAATTCAAGATTTAAAAAAAATTGCGATGAAAAAATTATTAGCTCTATAATACATAACACCTCTTCTTATTAAAGATAATTTACGTAGAAATAACCCTTTTTCCTGAGACGATAGGGTTAGCGTCATTATGATACACCGAGACTATGTTAAACCAATCAAACTTTGGTCGACTACAACCCAGTAATTAATGGTAGCCGGGAGACAGAATCAAGATTTACTACTTTTTCATATAACGGATGATCACATCAAAAACAAATAATATATTTGATGATCTTTCTCTTTTGTTTCTAAGAACTCATACATATTCTTTATATCGATTAAAATATACAAGAGAAAAAGACGATCGATATAAGAATCGATCAGACGTTTATCGAAAGATTAATCATGAAATGAACATAAAAAGAGAGCTAAGGAATGTAAAGCAGTTCAGATGAAACTCTGATCGCATTTAGTTGGATGAATCGTGTAATAAAAACTATTGAAGCTAATAACTCCTATTATTATTTTTTCTTTATATAACAGCAAATGGATCTTAATTAACAAAGAGATCATAAAATAAAATTTACAACTTTGGATTATTTTAGTTGATAGACTTATTTATAAGCATTATGGATGCTCATAAATAATTATATTGCACTGAAATACAAAAATAACGGGTGCAGAAAAATAACCTCCCATAATTTCAGCTTTAATTGAAAAGCCAGTAAATGCTGTACAGAACTTTATTTTTTTTTAAAAGAATATATATAAAATACAGTTTTTTCATTTTTTCGATACGCATTTGTAACGGTTCTAAAGGTTTTTGCATCACTCGAGTCGAGTCGTCATTTGTGACGATAATTTTTTAATTTCTTGGCGTACATCATCTTTAGATCATCAACAGTTCTTAACGATTATAATAAAAAATTTGTGTTTGACACTTCAGCTTTCAGGTAACTATAGAGAAGTCATATAGCAGTCCGACATTTCTGCGCAACGGGATTAAATACCCTGAAAACAATTCTTTTAAAACGTCCATTGATCATCTCGCAGTATGAGCCGTGGTCCCATCCTTTTGAAACAAAAAATTTGGATTAACAATTTCCCTGAGTTTTGATCCCAAAAAGGGTGGAGTATATCGATATATCGATCGGAATTTGCTGTAACCGCTATACCTCTCGCCTTAAAAAATTGATGACCCCAAAACTCCAAACAGCACATCAAACAATAACAAGTTAACTGTAGAAGAATTTTTTATGAAGCTTTCGAGGATTTTCTCCAGCCCAGTCTCAAAAACTTCTGCTCGTTAACGTAGCCAGACGAATGAAAATGAGCTACCTCACTTATTAAAACGCATTTTCCGGAATATTTTGAACGACATTTTCACAACATATATTGAGGTTTACCCAATCGCGTTCACAGAGTTCTCGTACAACTATCAATTAGTACGTATGAACCTTTAGATCTGCGAGTAAAATTCTTCTCACAGTTCGTCCTGATAAAGGCAAATCAGAAGCACGTTTATATGCCGAACAGTTGAGATATCGCATACTGATTCTCTTTCAAAAACTCTCAAAAACTTCTGCTCGTTAACGTAGCCAGACGAATGAAAATGAGCTACCTCACTTATTAAAACGCATTTTCCGGAATATTTTGAACGACATTTTCACAACATATATTGAGGTTTACCCAATCGCGTTCACAGAGTTCTCGTACAACTATCAATTAGTACGTATGAACCTTTAGATCTGCGAGTAAAATTCTTCTCACAGTTCGTCCTGATAAAGGCAAATCAGAAGCACGTTTATATGCCGAACAGTTGAGATATCGCATACTGATTCTCTTTCAACTTCGACATTTTCTACTATTATAGCACTTCTTGGTCTTCCCAAGTGGTTTTATTTTTGTAAAACTTATTGCTCAGAGATTATTAATCCATACCAATATTGTTTTACGGTCTGGAACTGGAATACGTTGACCAATCGCAAAGTGTGTACGTAAAGTTCCTTGTGTCGCGACAATAGAATCGTTATTTTTGATAAATTTTTCAACAATAAACGTTACGTTGTTCAATGGTTCTTTTCATAATGGCAACTAAAATGGCAAGGTCCACACTACTGATATTGTATACTGTGATTCTCTCTACTACAACGACGCCTGTGCAAAGGCAAAGAAAATTCTGGGAGAATAGATTTGCCGCACCCATATTTATGTGTTTTCAAAGAAATGGTGTACTACATATTCATTAAATAAGTCATTAGACATTTATGTTCAATAAATATCTTAGGGACAGACAAAGTAAATTTTGATTTTTAGTGATACGTAGGAAATAATTGACAATTTTGGTAAGGTAGAAATTTTATATTTTGTACGGTAGAGATTTCTATAAAGAAGATTAAGAAATAGATTATCGATTATAAAAGTTACAACATAATTTAAATAAAAACACGAAAAAATTGTTATGTTAATACTGAAGAAGAACGATAAAAATTAAATTCTACTATCAAAAAAATTAAACTGTTATCTCAATTTCATTCTTCTGGAAAAGTTGATTGGGATAATTGAAGAATTTGGAGACTTAGTACAATTACTAAGGTATTTTTTCAAAATATAACTGTGAAGAAAACTAAAAGACAACAGAGAACTATTCAATTTATGAAGTCAAGACTACACTATTAATTCAAAAAATTAAACTACCAATTTAATAAAAAGGAAAAAGAACAAAAAACTTAAACTGAATTACCTTTTAATTTGTCTTTGTAAAGGAAACTACATGCATTATAAGAAGTAATCAACTATTATCAATTCAAGGAAATTAATTTTTATTATGCATAAGCTTGTTGTGAGTCCGAAATTATCAAGTGTATTCGAGATCTTTCAAAATATAATTAAAAATATTTCGAATTTGTTTGTCGTTTGATATAATACAGTGAAATTCTCCTTATGTATAAGTATTAACCGATGCATTTCTTCAAAAGGTTTGCATGAATTCGTAAAACCAATCCAACTTTAATGTTTCCCAAAAGGAAGAACCTACGTTGAAAGACCTGCTACATCTTACGAATCACTTGATAGAAAAATTACGTTTTATACTTCATTTAAAATTGTTCACTTTTTCATAATTTGTATATTTCAATTTAGTGAAATAAAATTGATAGTAATTGCAAAAAATAAAACATAGAATATATTTTTAACCTTTTACTTCCTTGTACGAAGTAAAGGAAGTATTGTGATCGCGGAGAATTTTGGTAAATATCCATTTTGACCAACCCTGAATCCATTTTGACTAGTTTCTGCATGACGTCTGTACGTACGTATCTATGTATATACGTACGTACAAATCACGCATTAACTCAAAAACGATTAGCCATAATATATTTAAATGTAGGATTTAGAAATGTTGTAACATCTAGATGTGCACCTCCCCTTTTGATTGCAGTCGACTAAACCAAAAGTGTCCAAAAAAGCCCAAATTCCAAAAAATTTGAATTTTGAACTTTTTCTTAACCGCACTAATAAATCCTCATTGAGAGCTTTTCAACGATATATAAGTGGTACTTATTTTCATCGGTTCCAGAGTTACAGCCAACTGAAATTTTAATTAATGAAATATTTGGATCTTATAAGGGGAAGGCACATCGGTTCGAATGAGACTTCATCTCTTTTTTATAACTTTTTTTTTAAATTTAAATATATTGATTAATAAATCAATAATTATTAACCTCTGATTGTAAAAAAAACTTTTATGATAAATAATTCAATAACATAAATAAAAAAATATCACAAGTTATTAATGAAATAAAATTTTGTGTACATTTATTTAAAAAAAAAATGTGTATATGTAATTTAATAGACGTACAAGGAAATCATGTGGTGTCCACATCAGATTTGGTGAAACATCTGATTATTCGTTTTTGTTTTCATTTTGTTGATGATTACATCATAATAATTTAAAAAACATAGTATTAGATAATTGTAAGACATATATTTATTTAAAGAGTAATAAAGGGACTTTTACTCTATCCTAATATTTCAGGTAAGATTGTTGAATTAATAATTGTATAAATATTTGATGTTAATAACTAATATTTTAGCAATCGTGTAACTATCCATTTTATTAAAGAATTGAAGGATCGTATCTCACTTTGAAATGAAATAAGTTTAAATGAAGTGCAGAAAAAAAGTGTGTATGTAATTTAATAGACGTACAAGGAAGTCGTGTGGTGTTCACATCAGATTTTCTTTGTTACTAAAATTAGGCAAATTAACCTACTGAAAATAACGTTATGGAAGTTCAAATTACATTCTCAGGAAAAAATTTGAAAAATATTTTTTATGGGTAATTCTCCATAATTCTACACGTAAAAATAAAACTACAATTTACACCGATAAATAAAATGCCACATAAAGATCAGAGTATCAGGTATAATAAAAACATTCAACGGTAAACGTTTTTCGTAAAGCATACTGGAAGTAATGAACTTCTATAATACTTTTATTCGATGACCAAAAAGCGTATAATAAGATGGCCAAAAGCATAAAAAATATATATATATTAATTGCATGAATTAGGAATGTGGATATTATAATATTTATACCATTCATGTAATAATATACTAAATTTCTGCAAAAATGTTTCTACAACATTTGGATGGATTCCTAACAAGTTTTATTATAGTTGTAAAAAAAGAAACGATTCGTAAAATTATTTTACCTGACCTTATACCGTAAAACAAACTGCTTATTAAAATAAAAAAACCATTAAAATCATTGATAACATCAAAAAAACAAAAACATTCTTCGGAAAACAACATCGTTTAATGATTTTACTTGTTTATGATTTGTTTAATAAACTAATGGAATTACATCTTTCCCGTGAATAAACTTGCCTGGCTAATAAATGACATTCTGTCATCTACTTAACTACATCACGTTATAAATTCCATTTATAGATTTTATAAATACACTTTTTAGATAGTTTTTATTGAACGTTCTCAAAGATTAAATTTATTATGAAAATATAATTTTGAATGTCCTATAAAATGAAAAATAATTCCTACCAAATGAGTACAGTAATGTTTACAACGTGTTGTTTCATTATAAAAATTTCTGTTTTATTAATTTATTACATTTCAGTGCCTTCCAAATTTTTCTTATGATGATCATACAGGAAAAGCATCTTAATTACAAATTACGATGTGATCTCTCTCTTTCTTTCAGAAAAATGATGTTTATTTTATAGCTGATCTGTGTTATAAACAGAAAAAAATAAATAGTCACTTGTAGGAGAGAACATCACTGTACATCCGATTTTAAATACTGATACACAACTGAAGATAATAACGAGAAACCACTGCATTTTCTCTAGTAAGCCTGGAATGGGATACTTATTGCTCTTGAAAGTAGCTATAGTATTTTTAGGAATAATTTTTAGAATGTTTTGAACCATTTTGTTTTATATTCTATGGTTACGTAAAAATATTTTCTATCCCTTACAAAAAAAAAATTGTTCACTTAATAACAGAGGCGTACTTTCAGAGAAACTTCACAAGTCCCATGGACAAATACAGTGTATTTATTTACACTGTGTTACAGTATAAACTGTGTTAACTGTGAATGCATTTGCATTTTACATTCATAAACATAACACAATGGTGTACAAATATTTATCACCAATTTTGATAATCAATAAATTGGGCGTAATCAGGATATGTTGTTAAACAAAGACAAATATACGGGTGTTCTTTAAAGGTGAGGCCAAACCCTAGGAAGTGATTCTATTTAACATACTGAAGAAAAAATGTCCAGTGAACTTTAATCCGAAAACGCATATTTTTCTGTTTTTCCTTCATTATGTGTTTAAGAAAAAAATATTTTTCAAGAACGATTGGAGATAACGCAATAAAATGTTGTACTTTATTTTAAACCAACATTTTTTAATAGAGAAAAAATAACGATACTCTTCGTTGACAAATTTCAAAATTGGCGGTCGTTTCAATATTTCAATCTTAAATATCTTAGAAATTAAATAGATTTATCATATTGTGTTTTGTTATAAAAATTATGAAGTATTTTTTGTGAACAAAATACTTAGTCATAAATATCACCTTAGTCGTAAATATCCGACGACAAACAACAGAGTTATTGCAAGAAGTAGACCTAAACCGATATGGCGGCCATATTGCTTTTTTTATTATCGTGACTCACTTGATGAATAAATCAAATTTTCTGATTTAAATTTCTAATTTTATCAATTTTAATCAGAAACCACGAAAATAAATCACTTTTTGTAATAACTCTGTTGTACCAACAACAGAGTGTTGTTGTGTGTTTATTACACAGTTTGATAAATCTAGTAATTCCTAAGATATTGAAACATTTTAACGACCGTCATTTTGAAATTTGTCAACGAAGAGAATAGTTTTTTCCTATTAAAAAATGTTAGTTTAAAATAAAGTACAAAATTTTATTGCATTATCTCCAACCGTTCTTGAAAAATATTTTTTTTCTTATAAAACACAAAACAGCGGACAGATAGAAAAATATGAGAAAAAAGAAACCAAAGTTCGTTTGACATTTTTTCTTCAGTATGTTAAGCAGAATCACTTCCTTTACAACGGTTGAGAATACGTTTTACAATATTTCCCTGTTCGCGGCACAATAAATAGTCAACTAAATATAAATGGACATGGTATGCTACAGTTATTTCTAAGATGAATAACCTAAACCAGGAAAGAAACATTTTTGGATATGTTTAATATTAAATGAATGTTATATATTTTTAATGTGGTAAAACCAGTTTTAAATGAAGGAATATTTTATAAGATAGGTCACATTTTCAAAATCTAAAATCCAGATTTCTCACAGATAATTGAAAAGTTCTAATAAATTTCAGTGTTTATTTTGATGTTGTACATTTCATTTTTCTATATATTTTAGCAAATATAAAATATTTTCAAAGATTACTGAACTGTAATTATTTATTTAGGTTATATTTTTAAATTATTCTAAATTTCAAAAATGATTTGGACAAATTTGAAAAAATTTAACGTACGAGTATGTTAAATTTTATACTTTGTTAACTTGTGCGTGGGACATGGAAACGGAATTTTTTAGCGTATGAAAAATGCCAAGCCTAACCAGGATTCGAACCCGATGAAAGACCGAGACGCTATCACTCCGTCACAGAGATCGGCAAATTTAGTAATCTATATAAAATTTTATTAAGACAACAACAAAATTAAAATAAAATAAAACCGTAAAGTAGATATCTAACAACAAAATTAAATCTCAAACTAAAATACTAAAAACAAAGACAAAATAAAAAACTAAACTAAAATGTTAAACACAAAAATGTACAACTACTGTACAAAAAAGTTTAAGAGCATTATCAAAAAGTTTGTAAAATACCATTAACTAGAAGAAACAAAAATACCCAGTTCAAAACTTCTGTATTATTGCCCAGGATTTGACGAAAACTCCTAGGCAATTTTAAACCTATTGCTACGTGTATGTGAATACATATACATTTCCAACACTCATACGAATGGGTGTCTACAGCCCTTTTCCTTGGCTTTATAGAGCAATAGTAAGCCAAATACAGCTCAATTAGCCTGACTCCACACTGAAATAACCTGCCTACCATTGAATTTGATCACTCGCATCCTTACGTATAAAAAACCTGACGAATGCGGTAGTTAGCAATCAACAGATTACAGGCTATCCTTCAACATTTTACTGTGGGATATTGAACAATATTTAACATTTTTCATCTTCTTCCATTCCTACATTACAGTCAAAGTTGAGCAAGCAGAATGAATGGATTTCCCCCATACTGAAAGGGAACCCACCTGCTACAACCGATTTTTGTCAGTTATTGCATTGGTCCTTAAACGTGAGACAAGGCAAACTGTATTTTGGTACGGTCACCTGGCCCCAGTCGACTGAACGAGGTAAAAACTCTTCATGATGAGCCCGGGAACCCAGGTCTCATCTGTAAAAATGAAAAACAGAGACTACAATCAACGAAATTATATTGAAGTAAAGTACAAGTAATCCCGGGTTTTTAAGAGTAATCTTCCTATTAAACGATAAGACCACCACTATTTAAGTAACCGTAGTAAGCCACGTCTATTTATGTTTAGTTAACTATTTATTGTGAGCCGTGAACTGGGACATATATATATATATATATTTTTTTTCCTTCTGTTTAGCCTCCGGAACTACCGTAAGGTATTACTTCAGAGGATGATACGTACGAATGGAATGTAAATGAAGTGTAGTCTTGTACAGTATCAGGTCGATCATTCCTGAGATTTGTGGTTAATTGAAAACCAACTACTAAAGAACATCGGTATCCACGATCTAGTATTCAATTTTGTATAAAAGTAACTGCCTTTATAAAAGTAACTGAGTGATGACGAAATACTGTTAAATTCTAAACCACAAAAATTACCGTACCAAGATTTTGTCATTTTTTAATGTCAAACGGCTAACGGATTTGTCATCTGCGACCCAAAACCCCACACAACCGTTTTGCAGATTTTGCAATTTTTTTACATCTGCACCTTTAATTTACCCTCGTTCGGGAGAATGTTTGCAATTGTTGAATGTTGTATTACCACCTGACCTTAGAAACTATGCAAAATTTCATCAATCGGCAATGTCAGGAAGTATGTTAAATTAAGGATACAAGATTTGAGAACAAAAATAAAAAAATAAAAAAACATTTTGAGTTAAAGAAAAACAAGTAAAAATTGATATGCATAACGTATGTAACAACAAACGAATACCTCAACCAATTTTCGTTAGTATCATCTCAGTATGGCGTCAACGTTAAACGAATTTGCACGTCTCTTCCTCTTCCTCTCTCACTTCTTTCAATTAAGTAGCCTAACAAAGTAAATTTTTATTAATATAAATATAGAATACGGAAGAACTATAATGAAAATAAAAGAATATATGTAATAAAAGTTAATGAATAATTCCCGTTTTGTATTGTGGTTAAATGGCAATCCGATCGTAGTGTAATAGATAAGGGATAAACACCTTGAGTTGAGTTTCAAACATAAATATTGCAATTGCATTATCTATAGAGTCCTAAAGTATTGGAACAGTCAGAGCTATATGACAAAGGCGTTAATATATGGGCAGTAAATAGATATTATCTTATAAGTAAGGTTAGAGAAATGTGGTATCGTTTAAAGAATGAGGGCGGAAATGAAGCGTCAATTACCAGATGTGTATTAGAAAAGGATTTACTTTCTTATAACAGGACAGATGATGAAATTTATGTTTCCTGGATAACAATATAAATAAAGTTAAAGAGATATTTTATATACTGTATTAGTTTTGTAAAATAAAGCTGTAATCGATAAAATTCAAAATCATAATTTTACAAAAGTTCTGCAATTAATTTAAATTCTGAAAAGTACTGTTTTTTCTTTTTTGGAATTATCAAAAAAGTCTATACACCGTGACCTGATTATACACATAGAGGATCATTCTATTGTATAAACTAAATGTTTCAACGTTTGTGAAATGATATTGTAATAAAATATATAGTAAAGAAAACAAATAGAAGTAAAAATATACTTCTACAAAAAAAAATAAAAATTACAGAAATGTTACGTGTTTCTCATCAGTATTTCCAAACTGGATTATCGATTTCAACAAAAATTATTTAAATTAAACTCCTCAATACAACTCCAAGAAAAACAATCCCAGACAGAATAAATTTAATTTTGTAGTTGTTTGAAGGTTTTTGAAATTTAATCAATATTAACATCGCATATCATAAAAGCTAGTACAGTTCCGTAAATGTTTCTACCGTTATGTACAATGAGAGATGAACCCTGTTTTAATTTTTCATAAACATTGGGTACGTATTATTTTTCAAAGATTGCTGATTCATAAACATAATTTTAATATTTACATTTGATTATAAAGAAAATATAAGCTATTTGAATTTCACGAAAAATTTGTTACTTTTTACGCAGATCTTTAAAGTTTTTAACATATACACTTTATAAAGTAAAAAAATATTACCCTTTGTTGAAAGTGTTTTCTAGCTTTTTTTTAGATAAAAAAATAAAACGAAGTTTTTGTTTTTTAGTTCAGGGGAGTGAGTAGTTTAGTTTCAGTATTTAAAATAAAAATTTGTTTACGATTTGGAAACACAGCGAAATTATTATCACACTTACATTAATAATAAAAAAAAAATATTTAACTAAAAATTATCATTAATAATTCACGGTAATAGTATAAGACAAAAAACAAACGTCTATTCATTCTTAAAAATTGTTATATTTCAGAAGCTATTGGTTGATATTACGAGAAAGAGGCGACGGAGTAAAAACTATATTTTTAACTTATTTCCTTCTAATCAGTAACAGTTTGATTTTTTTAAATAATTTTACAGTATAAATATAAAATTAGGAAGGAACACGAAGCTAGAAAAAAAGTGTTACAGACATTTGCAAGAAGAGTTGTGTATTGATAAGATTTAACTTGTATAAAAATATCCTCAAGAAAATTTGGTTTAAATATTTATTTATTATATTCAACTATGAAGCTGCAAAACCAATTTTAGACAAATACAAAAATGTATAGTAATACGACAAAAAATATGTACATAAAATTAAAGTTACAAAACAATAAACAAACGTTCACAAAGCGTACACACACACACACACACACAGAGAGAGATACTAAGACAAATTTAAACTAACAACTTTTAACAGGCAACTACCAAACTACCATGATCCAGAATGTCTTCTCAGTTAGTATTACCACAAGCCAAGAAAACGAATGTGATTCTTTCCATCAAGTCTCCTTGAGTTACAAACAGATGTAAACTTCATATTACGTACAAAGTTTTTATAGAAAAATTAATTCTCATAATTAGTAACAGTGTTGATTTAGATCTATTGTGAAGTTTGTAATGGGGATATGGAAATGGAATTTTATAGCGTATGAAAAATACCATGCATAACCTGAATTCGAACCCGGGACTCCGGATTAAAGTCCGAAACGCTACCGCTCCGCCAAGAAGATCGTTATTTATGCAGATTTAATATATATCATGCAATAAATTTGCATGGAATTGTAAACAAAAAAACGAATGAAGTTATAACAATAAAAGTAAAGAAAAAAAACAATGAGTTTATACAGAACTTTTACTTATAATATAGATGATTTACACAATCTCTTTTATTAAAATAAAATGTCTACAAGGTGAGTGCAATGCCGTCTGAATGTAAAATTGAAATAACAGGTTGATGCCTGCAAGGAACGTCTGCAGTACTTTGAAGCAGAAAGTGAGGGAATGGATTTCTAAGAACTGTTATTAGAGGTAAAAAACCTGGACTTACAATCAACAACCGGAAACCTAGAAAGAAAGCTAGAAATGGCACAACAGCTTTTACTTTCCCGTGTAGCGGTATAGCAGAGTTATAGCTTTAGAAGGGAAAGTATTGTAATTGGTCCAATTTGGGCATATGGAGTTTTTACCGGATCTTGACGTTTTGACTCCTAAGAAACCCAAAAATCGGAAGAAAATTTTCCGGATTTTCGTATGTATGTGTGTAAGTTGGCTGTCACCCTCTAAATAACCTTATACGTCCAGAACTACTCGACCGATACTGACCAAACTTGGTCAGATTATGTCTACTTATGGGGCACTGATGTAATTAAATTTTCAATTTAAAAAGGTCAAGGGGATGAGGTCGTAGAGTAAGGTCACCCTCAGTATCTCTTTCCACTAATTAAGGTCTTATTTTTCTTAGACACAGTTAACAATTAAAAAATAATATTTCCAAAAAACGTTTTTGCAAAATCGCACCCCTACCCCAAAAACCTTTCTACATAAACTAGCGGCTAAGCGGGTGTAATATGTTATTAGTACCCTTCTAATCATAAGGAGCGCTAACACAGACGTACAGCTGCTGTAGTCGTCTGCTATGTTGTGACGTACAGGTGAGCGGTAGAATAAATAAATAATATTTAAAATACAAAGAAGTATTTAAAGTGGCCGCTAGTACCGCCACACCCGCGCAAATGTAATACGGTATGCGCGCGCGCCCTTTAATTAGAATCATTGAATTAAATAAGCAAAAAAAATATTATATTTAGATAAAATAATGAATATTTTTAATTAAGTTGTGTGTAAGCCGTACATCAGAAAAAAAGCCGCGTGACGGGAAAGTCCTACAACTGTGTTGTCAGCTTTTTTTGGTGCATATTGTAAACGGAATACCAATTATTAGAATTATTACTATCATAAATTTACATCACTCTTTTTTTATATTTTAAATAAAAATCTTTAAACTAACTGAAGATATAGTAAATAAAACGATCCTTTTTTATTATATTTCAAGTTAACTCAATTAAAAGCCTGTCTGAAACTGGCAAGGCAGAAAAAGATGCCATACTTAACTGGTTTATAATTAATCTTTTCTTATTGCCATCATTAATTTAGGTGTTTCTAGTTATCGATTTTTTTGTTGTTGTTGTAATATCAATTTTAAAAAAGTGGTAAATTGCTGCATTGCAAAAATATAAATTTAAATGTAGAAATACAAAACTACGAAGAAAACACCCATATGAGATCCTCTTGAAATCTATTTGCACGTCTAATGACATGAGATTCTTATATAAATTTTATGGGCCGTACTAATGTGATACACTTTGGGCCTTTATGACCTCAACAGAATAAGAATAACTGATAAAATAAATCGTTAATAAGAAATATTAACAAATATTTTTAGGTTACATATTATTATTATTATTATAATTATTATTTTTGTAATTAATATAAAAGTCTAGATACTAAAGTAATAAAATTAGACGAGGTTAATTAAAAAAAAAAATAAGAACATTTTGTATAAAAAAGTGATATTTTTTTAGAATTTTTTATTGTTTTACTTGAGTTTCAAGGTCGAGATTAAAAATATCGTACTCTTCTTTAGTTTTTGGAAAAAGTCAAAGAATTAAATGAAATTTCATTTTATTAATCAGTTTTGAAGCCTGTTTAGACTTACGGGCTTGAATTGTGGGATACGGCGTGCAATTCCAGTGTTGACATACTTGAACGCTAACAGACAAAAACACTGCGAAAAATGCTACACATACCCTGATACCTAAGCAATAGCCTCGTGTATAATTATATTAAACTGTGAACCGTTCGGCAGGAAATTTCTCTGGTCAGCATACGTTATCAAAATCGTTTGGATCGGCACTCAAATTATTTGGCGGTCAATTTATTGGATAACACGATCAGTAATTTTTCAAGATTGTTGAGGAACAATATTCTTGGTTTGCCTTATCGTTTCAGTTAGATGACTTTATGGTCTGGCTGTACGGAGTGCTCTTCTATTTCATTTCGTTGTTATCGTTAAGTCACCAGCCGTTGGGTCTGTGACTACTTAATTTTAGTTGGACTGTTAATTGGAGCGTAGCTTTATATGGAAAAGTGAAACTTAGGCGATCGGAGTACCTGAGAAGAAAAGATTAGAAGCTTTTGAAATATGGTGCTACAGGAGAGTGTTAAAAATCAGATGGGTGGATAAAGTGACAAATGAAGAGGTATTGCGGCAAATTGATGAAGACAGAAGCATTTGGAAAAATATTGTTAAAAGAAGAGACAGACTACATACTAAGGCTATTAGGTCACATATTAAGGCTCCTGAAATAGTCGCTTTAATGTTGAGGAACAGATAGAAGAGAAAAATTGTACAGGCAGGCAACATTTGGCATATGTAAAACAAATTGTTACGGATATAGGATGTAGGGGGTATACCGAAATGAAACGACTGGCACTAGATAGGGGATCTTGGAGAGATGCATCAAACCAGTCAAATGACTGAAGACAAAAAAAATTGTTAGTTCAAATAGATCTTATTTACTTATTGTTCAGTTATCTTGCTCAAAAGATTGTAAAGTTGCTGTCGTTATTAAAAAAAAAAAAATTATTTATACTTTGTGGTTACGTGTATGATTAATTTTACTATATTTAAGATATTTTCTATTTTTCAAGAAAAAGTAGTTGTAAAATAAGAGTTTGATGTTTTTCTCTAATTAAACTTCAAACTCCCTGACAAAGCTTTAACTTAAGAGATTAGAATAGTAGGGAGTATAAGATAAATATATGTTTATACATATATAATAATAGTAAACGTTTTATTACTATTACATTGAATTAATATACGTGAGAAAACTTCAACTTTATAATACGAATAAAGCCTTAATAAAAATAAATATTATAAATAACCCACATTGCATAAAGATATTTATTTGAATAATTTTCTACTAAGTACAAAAACAAAATTAAATTTAATCATGCGTACCATCACAGAATGTAAATAAATAATCCTCCACTTAAGAAAAAGACGTTGCTAAATTATAAAGTATATGTAATAAACAAGAAATATTTATCATAATAATTAATTAATAAAGATGGCGTTAATTTTCTTTAATAAGTATTTATTCGTTTTATTTTTAAATCGATTAAAAAAATACATATTAATAAAGCAAAAAAAAAACTTTTTCGAAAAAAAAAAATGTTGATTTATGGATGTATAATTAATTATCGTATTATTAATTCCCTATTGAATATGTTTTTTCTTGACAAATAAAATACGTAAGCAACATAAAAATTATTCATTTTCGGAGAAGTGAATTCATTCGCTGGTTAGTTATATAGGCAACAGCGAACAAGCGGTATTATTAATCATTATGCTTAAAGTTTACTATCTTCGTGAGAATCAGTTAGTTGTTGAGTGGAATAATTTTGATCCGAGAGCCCATTAGTTTACCTGTTATGAGATGACACTGCGGTCGCCCCACTGCTGGGTACCGCAAATGATAGATGTGTTTGAGCTTATCCAAAAAAAGACTACAGGAGTTTGTTGTAAAGAGAAGGTGTGGTAAAATGGGAGGAGATAAGAAAAATAGTATACTATTTTTGCCGCGAGGTAGCGCCCACGGTCGGGTGGTCGGATGTGTACTATAAAAGAAAAAAAACCTTCTCTCGATACCTAAACCAGTACGTAACAAGAAGTGGCGCGGTTCCTTCTCAATTTGAAGATGAGGGTCGTTCAACTACTTTTATTCTCTTTTCATATTTTATTCGTTAGGTAGATTGAATAAGATCACACACTTAACGTTACACATATTGTCATCATTAATTTGAAAAAAACGTGCCAGTCAAACGATAAAAAAGATAGGACTGATGAAATTATGTATAACAATTAAAGTTAAAAGAAGAATATTTTATAGTTACTGTGATAATGGTATTGTTTATACCAAGATTATATATATTCAAAAATTAAATGAATTCGACGCCTCATTATGTCAATTAAAAGAACTCAAATCATTAAGGACATGTTCCGACTTTAAAATTAATTATTGAAATTGATTCTCCGTCACTTTCTGGACGTTTAAATTTCTTCTTCTTAGAGGATTATAAAAAAAAAAATTACAAACAACCTTGATTTATCTTTTTTCCCTCAGATTTTGATCTAAAAACTCACAACTGTAAAGATAAACTGTCATTCTGTCACCAGTAATATAATTTAACAACTGATGTACTTTATTCTTAATTTAATATTTAGTAATGGTCTAAACCCAGTGGTTGCCAACCTTTTAAGTTTCACATACACCACTGGAAAATTTAATAAAAAAAGTTGTGCAGATAAATGAAGTTACATTATAATTAAAGTATACGAACATTAAATTTTAAATATTTATACGAAATACATAATTACATATATATATAAAGCATTTAACAAACCTTAGAAAATTTTAAATATTTTAATGGCATTTAACTCTTCTTGCAGATTCGAATATGTTATTCGAGAGAGAAAGAAAGAATTAGTAGATATAAAGAATGATTCAGAAGGAAAGGGAAATAATATGGAAACTGATTCTAGAGCTTGAAATAAGGAAAAAAGTTCATATAAATATAGTCCAAAAAAGCTTTTTTATTAAGTTACGGCTAGCGAAAAATTTCGTCCGATGAAATGAAGTAATATAAAATTTTTAAGACGTTAAGGTGTAAACTGATGTTTTTTATGTTTTTGACCTGAAAAATCGAATATAAAGGTCCCAGAATTATCTCCCATAGTTTTTATGATATACAACGTAAAACAGAAAAATTCAGTGACGACAAAAGCTTTTTTTTTTTATTTGAAGTACTTAGTTAAATGATTAATAAACGCGTAGATTTTATTATAAAAACTTACAGAGGCTCGGACCCCCGCTGTGTTCGTTATCCTCATCATGATTGTCAGAATAATACTGACAAATAACAATTAAAATCTGAAAATTTATCTTTTTCTCCAATTTTTCACTCGTTCTTGACGTAGAAGATCTAATACGCTTCTGCTTTTGACCAACATAACCCATCTGGTTTCCCTTTCCGTTTCCGAGTATGACAATACGAATACACTTCTGTCATGGTTACAATTTGTCCATGCTCGGGGTACTTAAGCTGTACATTACAATAAAACCACCTCTATCGATATGTGACCATAGTAGCTCTAAAATGACATCAATTTGAACTCGTGAGAAATTTAAATGCAACTTACGTTACAAATTTATTGCAGATCGATTCTGGGTGTAGCGCTTTCGGTCAGCAGCTAACCGAGAATCACGCACTTCAGCTATTTCAGAGGACTCAGTAACCCTCATTCTTTTAACAGACTTTGAATAAGAACAATTACTTAACTTTCTTGAAGGCATATTTTTTTTCACTTTTAACAATGCAATATCGAAAACAAAAATAAATAATAAAACCCCATAAAAATATAGGAACCATAAAAACATTTAGTGAACACATAAAATCGGTTCGCTCTATGTGCTAATTAAAGCTATTTTCAATAATAAACATGAAATAAAATGTTAAAATATTTAAAAATATATAGATCTGAATTTAGAAATCTTTTTATTTTTTCATGGTAACAGAAATATAATGCATTAAAAGGATTAATTTGCGTCTTTAATGAATATCTTTAATATCTTAATACCATTAGGAATATCGCGATAATTCTAATTGGAGATAATGACCAATACTCTAAGATCTGCAAAGTTTTATAAAAATATGTGCATTAGTTTTTGCTTGATGCACAGGGACAACGCTAGTTTGTCATTTTATTATAATATATGTATAAATTTATTTAACAATAATTTATGTGTAAATATTTTTTGTAAATAAATAAGGTATATATTAGTACTAATATCCTAACGTATCAGATTTTTCGTTTTAGCGAAGAAAGAACTCATTGAATATAAAAAAGTATTTACTGTTTTCCCAAACAACAAAAATAAATAAAAGGCTAATTTTTTAAATATACAGAATTTCAATTGAAGAATTTTTTTTATATATTCAGTAGAGGTAACAAATTTGTCAATGTGGAGTTACTTTCTAAAGTATCTCTGAAGAAAATCGAAAATGGTTTTATCGCTATATCCCCCGTGAAAAAATTTTGAAAAAATAATGTAATCAATATTTATAGAAATATTTGAGCCAAATTTGAAGAAAATCGGTTCGGTCAATTCTGATATATAAAGCTGTAACCCACCGGGTTGGTCTAGTGGTTAACGCGTCTTCCCAAATCAGCTGATTTGGAAGTCGAGAGTTAAAGCGTTCAAGTCCTAGTAAAGCCAACTATTTTTACACGGACTTGAATACTAGATCGTGGATACCGGTGTTCTTTGGTGGTTGGGTTTCAATTAACCACACATCTCAGGTATGGTCGAACTGAGAATGTACAAGACTACACTTCATTCACACTCATACATATCATCCTCATTCATCCTCTGAAGTATTATCTAAACGGTAGTTACCGGAGGCTAAACAGGAAAAAGAAAGAAAAGATATATAAAGCTGTGCGACACATATACGAACATACTACATACTTACATATTTTTTTTGTCTAGATGAAACTCTTGGACCTTTAAAGTATGAAAAAAAAATCCAGATACCCCACTTTTGACATGATCACCGTACTCTAAATAAGGCTATTTTAGCTATATTCGCCGGAAAAGTACTGAATATATTAAATGAAAAAAAATCAATTAATTTATTTCATCACACATTAAGGGTTTTTTTAAATATTTTTTAACTGTATTTTTTCGAACTGATTATTTGTATGATATTAAGCCGTACAGGATCAACTAAGGATGGAATGGATGTTTTTTTAAATTCATTTTTTTTTTTTTTTGCTGTATCATATAAGTTATTGCCTATTTTTTGTAATTTCTAATTATCAACAGATCGATTTTTTTTTAACAACGCAGATTTAAAATCCATTATATCCTTTAACCTCACGTTTTGTACAAGCATATCTATTATTTAATCCTGATATGAAAGTGATATGTAGCATTCATTTTTTTTTTAAAGGTGAAACTTAACAACAAAGAGTACAATGTTTTGCGAACATTTACAGACTGCATAGTCAGCATGTCGCCGGACTTAACGACTAAGGGTACAGGACAACTAACGGGGGGACCTCCCAGACTAGAGAGCTATTAACACGAACGTATTGTGATAATGAACACTAACCCGGCCCAACATCACTCCTCCTCCCTCCATCAGTTATTTTAATTGTGCTTTACTCTCTACCTTTGTACAGTCTTTCTAGTCGTAACCGTGCGAACAAAGCTGCCTTCGAATCAAGATAAACTATTATAACTGTAAAATGTTTTGTCTTGTTTAGTACCGATATAACTATCATACATTTCTTTTTTTTTTTGCATTCGATTATTATAATAATATTCATTAATATTTTATCGATTGTAAATGAGAGACTAGAATTTCAGAATAAACGAATAGCTTGCATAATATTTAAAAATATTATTCGAATACAAATTAACATATAATATGATTTTTTTTAAATTTCTTAAACATATACGCAATAAAAATCGTTTAAAATTATTACACGTGATATCATCGTTTAAAAAATATGTAACTGTTTATTTAATCTTTATTATAATATTTTTTTATTAATTACTATTAAGATTCTTTACGGCAATAAAAAATATGTATATATAAATCTAAAAGTAAACACGTAATTTTATCCTCAGTTGAATGGGGTTCAGCCCAATCCAAAATCTAACGGTTTTTGTACAAAATGACAAGAAGTACCATTACTCTAATCCTAAAACAAGGAAACTTAAAGAGATAATGTTATATAAATAATACATTTAATAATTGTTTATATAAATTATAAATCAAGAATTAAACGCGTATTTCAATTGTAAAGTAATCTTAATCATAAACAATAATAATGAAATATTAAAAATTAAATAATACAATATTAAAGAATAAAAAAAAGCTGCTAATGACTTGACCGACCGGGAAATATATACAATTCATTTTTGAATTACATTTTTACCTGGATTACCTTTTTGAATTACATTTTAATTAAATGTGAAAAAAATTCACAATTTTGGTTATTGTTTTTCAATAAAAAGGAATTATTTCAGAATTCCTTTTTAGTGAAAAACAATGAACAAGATTGTGAATTCTTTTTTTAAATATTTTTATTTAAAAATATTTATTTCTAATTTTATGATAATAGTAAAGTAATATATAAATACAGAAAAAAGAAAAGAAAACTGATTATTTCTATACAAGTTAATACAAAATTACTTGTTTGATTATTTATATTTTTTTAAATTTTTAGCTAAGATCCTCAACAAAATAAAGCAATAAAAAATTTTTTGCTATTAGTATATTAGCATTACAATTGCGAAAATATGTTTTCGACTTTTCGAAATTTGAAGGATCATACATCAGTAGGTTTTTTTAATGATAGAATATTCACTAAATGAAATTCTTTTAAATTTGGGAGCTCCCCCATTAGCGAAGAGGTATTAAGTTATTTTAATGATTTCATTTTTTAACAAAACACATTTGATCATTAAAAATTTGAAACTGTAAAAAAACTTATTTTTTTCATTTTGGGGGATTCCTTACAAAGGGGAATTATTCAAAGTTAATTTTTACAAAAATAATCCTAAATGGTAATAATAAATTTTAAAAAATAATAATTTTTTTAAAGAAATAATTTGATGTGGACACTACACGACTTCCTTGTGCGCCTATAAAATTACATATACACATTTACAACAAAAAAAATTAGAAGTACGTAATATTTTATTTTATTAATAACTTCTGATATTTTTAAATTTTTTTTTTTATTGAATTTTTATTTATTGTAAATCTTTTTTTTTCAGAGGTTAATAATTATTAATAAATCAATGTATTTTTTAAATTAAAAAAAAAAGTTTAAACAGAGAAAAAAAGGAGATGAAGTCGGATTGAATCGATATGCCTTAGTATACGTATTATGATTAATATTGCTTCAGTTTATTAATAAATTAATGAAAGAATTAAATACAAATATATTGAGCTATTTACATAAATTTCAAATTATTATTAAAATCATTAATTTGATAAAATTACGCCTTGCTGCTTTTTTATTTATTTATACATATTCTTGAGCTCTTTCATAGAGATCATTACTTCAACAATTTTGCCCCGAAATTCCCTCCTCTTTCCCAAAACCGAAAAAAGTTACCTTTTTTATTTATTGCATATTTTTAACCAAATTTTTTTTATGTCTTCCTAACCGTAGTAGTAGTCCAAACGGCTCAAAATATGCTTTGAGGGCAATATTGGAGGTAGGACAGCCGATTAAAGTTTAAAAATACCGATTTATTTTAAAACATTTTTTAAAATTTATTTAAATTTTTAATAATAATAATACAATAAAATTTCATTATAATTCACCTCCATCACCAAAAAAGGAATCTTAGGTAACATTTCATTGGTTTTAAATTTTTCAGTGGATTTTTTTTTTTTTAGTTTCTTCCATTTAACATAGTAAACTAAAACTAAAAAAATTCTTGGGAGCCAATTTTGGGGGTGGGAGAAGAAAGAAGTAAAAAATATCGATTTTTTTAAACTTTTTCATAGTGAGCGAAGCAAGCTCTGCAGTCCTGGGTTAGATCCCGTGGTCCTGGAGTCGGCTTAGGGGTTCACCTGGGCCGATCTGGACCTTTACGAAACGTTCAGGCAAAATCAGACCTGACCGGCTAGTATACCAATACATAATAATCAGTGCCAGGAAAGTAAACTGCTTTATTGACAGCTTTTTTTAATTAAAATTTACAATTATTTTATGATTTGATTAAAAAATTCTCATTTTTAAACCTACATTAAATGTTTAATTTGTATTCTGTCTTATGTATGTTTGAAAAAAAATTTTTTTCCTAATTGTGATTTCAATTTTTTTTTTAATTGACTCATTTTTATTTCATAATTTGACTTCATTTCGACGTCTGATTATAAGATCCTTAATTCTAACAGGTTCGTTTATACTTTTCAGTTTGATTTAAATATTTTCCGATATGTATGCAACGATCGATCAAAATAATCCTAATATCGTTTCAATCTTTTGTCTTGTGGTTATTTTTACTAAATCAAAAATAAATCGATATTTCAGAATGTTCCAAAAATGGTAAACCAACTACATAGTTTAAGCATCTTCCTACATCACATTAAACAGTTTTGTAATCAGTAATTAAACTTAACTCATGAAATTTTCTATACAAACTCTAGCCAAGAAGAGAAGGATAACCAATTAATTGCACTTTAAGCAAAACTGATAATAATTAATAGTGAATATTCTTTTGCAAGTATAACATATTTAGGATTAATTCAAAATTATAAAAAATAATATTTTCAGGTAAAATATAAATAAATAAATATTTTTCAGGCAATAACGAGTTTATAACCAGTGGTAGGGTTAGTGTGCTATTCGTGCTGTTCTCTACAAATGCAACCAGCAGGAGGTAAAAGGGAATTAAGTGAATGCGCAGTCCGTGAACGTCCATATACAGTTGGATAAATTAGGTTAGCTTATTCGAAAATGAACTATATCTGGATGAAGGCAGAAGTTTGAAGCCTTATCCCTCTCACTTCTATAGTAAATAAATAAGAGAGGGGATAAACAAGTGAATATTCTTCAGATATATTTATAATAGAAGATTTAAGATACAAAAATTTCCTATCGTATTTTCAAAATATTTGGTGTTGCAAAGACGGAGAAAGGAATAAATAATATTTATAAAATGGATCTATTAATTTCCTATTTATGATGTTAAAAAAATATATATAATGGAAATATTTAACAGTAAAATTTTTATCATATTATGAAATAAAAAATTTTGATGTGGACACCACATCACTTCTTTTTCTTAGGCATATATTTAATATGCCTATTAAATTACATAAAAAATGAAAAGTACATATCTTAAAACGAAAAGTACGTATCTTATTTCAATAATAACTTCTGATATTTTTTCATGTATTTTTTTTATTGTTATTATTGAATTATTATTTATTGTAATTTTTTTTTATAATCAGAGATTAGTAATTATTAATAAATCAATATATTTAAATTAAAAAAAAGAGGAGATGAAGTCGGATTGAATCGATGTGCCTTCCACTTGTAATATCCCCAAATACTTCATTAATTAAAATTTTATTTCGCTATAACTTTGGAACCATGGAAAATAAGTACCAGTTATGATAAATTGTTGAAAAGCTCTCAATGAAGGCTTATTAATGCAGTTAAGAAAAGTTCTAAATCTAATTTTTTTTTAATTTTGTGCTTTTTGGACACTTTTGGTCCAATCGATTGCAATCAAAAGAGAATGTGCACAACTATAAGGTCAATTTCAAACACAATGAAACAGGATTGCGACATTTCATTGGAATTCCAGAGGCCATAGCCAGTATTCAAAGAAGAATTTCTGCTCGTCTGAAAAAATCTATAAGTTACCACAACAAAGAATAAAATATCATAACAAAGCTAATAGACTAGCAGTCTTGAAGTTTGCACTGAAATAACTCCAGTCCAAGCCATTAGATTATTTTTTATTTAAATTTGAAATCATTTAACTACTGTAAAAAAAAAAAAAAACTGACATCTTAATTATTGCAACTGACACAACTAGATGTTACAACAGTCCTAAATCCAAAATTTCAAAATCCTACGGCTAATCGACTTTAAGTTATGCGAGGTACAGGCGTCACGCCGAACTAGTCAAAATGGATATTTCCGTTGAAATCTGAAAACCAAAATTTTTCGCGATCACAATACTTCCTTTACTTCGTACAAGGAAGTAAAAAATATAAAAGAAGACATGGGTTTATATAATAAATTTTTACAGTACAGATTTTATTAATATATATATATATATTCATGCATTGTATAGACCAGTTTTATTTTATTTATTAGCCATGTCAAGTAAAGTATTCAATAGAGCAGAACTACTGGTCTCAACTCTTCACACATATACTAGTTTTATGTTAACATAACATTAAAGGAAATATCAAGCTAGAATAATATCGGCTAATTTAGAAGAGTAATATCAATTTTTTTTATAATGCAAAATATAAGTTTTATAGGAAACTCCTAGCATTATTTAGCGATAATTCAGTTGAGAATACTCTTAAATTTAAATACATATGTAAAATTTTATATCTGAAGCCCACTTATGATAATAATTGATATGATTACAAGACCCTGTGGCAAATAGCAGAGCCGACAATCAGACTTGACGATGATCGGGAATTACACTGTCTTCGTAGTCTTCAAACTGCCTCTTCCTTTTGCCAAACAGATCCAAATCAATAAATAAAAAAGTAGTGAAACCACTTCTATATGTATGAAATACAAGATTGGTATCGCATTAAAGTGACTATAAATTATCATTTCTTGTCTTACTATTACCTGGAACTTACCTTGATCAAAATAATTATCATTTATAATTACATTGTAACAGTAAAATTTAACGAATTAATTATCAAAAGATTTATATTCTTTTTTTTCTTAGAAAAAACTGGAAAAGCTAGAACTAGAAAAAATATTAGAAACATCATTAAAAAGCTTCACAACGCTGAAAAATTAACAATTTAAAATTTCTAACGATCAATAAGAGATAAAAAATGTGAATGTCCTTTTTTTTAGATTTTTAAATAACAATATTTTTTTTTACCATTCTCCTTTTTGTCCTCTGTTAATTTTTTAACCGCAAAGTATTTTCTACAATTCATGGCCTCAATTTATCGTTTTCTAACAGTGACGGCAAACTGTAGAACTGCAGCACTCGCTATTTCCACTTGATATTATCGATAACATTTAATATAATGAGTCCTTTCTTCTTTAATTCTTTCTTTATATTTGTACAATATATATAATCCTTAAGCTTAATGTCAGCAGCCGCCCCTCAGTGTATGAAAAAGATACAAAAATATTTGTATGAAACTGTGCGCTTCACAGTTCCAGCGGCGTAGTGTTTGGCTGTTGTGTGCATGCGCACATAAGAAGCTGCACGCGAGGCTGCGAGGGAGAGAGAACACTGTCGCTCCCGCAGTACCGACCCTGGCGTGGTGGTGGAAGTAGTTTTATTTTGCTCCGCATGTGTATGGAATCCTCGTTCGTTCCCTTTTCTAGTTTAGTCGGTGGAAAGAATATGAAAGCGGTTTAGTTTTTTCAATAGTGAACAGAATATCGGGGAAAGCAAAGGCTGTTTGATTGCCAAATCTGTCCAAAACACGCTGGAAGGAATAAAGAGAAGATAATTAGTAAAAACTAATTATGTATTTTTTTTTTTTAAATATAAATTTAAATTAAGCACCATTGGACTATAGTGTTTTTAAGCAGACATTTTATTTAGTTATTATTATCTGTATTGACATTTTATTATTTATTCGGTTAAACCGAATACGGTTTTTAAGCGCAATGTGCTTAAAAACCTTGTACCATATTCTTGAATGCGATAAAGTGTAGAATTAGATTATTATCCTGCTTCCAGCTATTATATTTGATTCATTTTTTTTTCGGTTCTTTTATTTTGTACAAAACTTTAACCATGGCCTTGAAAAAGCCCAGAAAAAAATTTCTGGAGCAGCACCCCCACTAATTTTAGCAACGAGCCGCCACTGTTTTATAATATTCTAATTTTTAGCATCCCATGCCAAGCTTAATATAAAAGAAGAGTGAATTAATTTCCCATTACATATTCCATTGTACTATTATACATCAGTATGCCATACACACAAAAATGTAAATGATAGCCATACAAATGACATCTTCATTATATCAACTAGATGTGTAGTGGACATAATTACTATCAAAGAAATGCATTTTTACTGGTATCTTATCTTTCTCATGAGTTAAATAGTGATAAAATTATAATGAAATATTGGGGGAGAAAAGAAATATATATATTTATTTAAATATATATTACATTATTTATATTTCTTTTGTGCCAAAAAAAAATGGGGTAAAAAAAGAAAAATCTTGTTTTTTGATTGAAAATTTGTAAAAAAATACCAAAAATTATTATGGAACTTAATTCTTTAATGAAGCTTAAATAAAACTTAATTCTTAATATGAGTAGTTTTGATTATATTAAAAAAATAAAATAGTAACTTCTTAATTCTTAATATAAACAACTATATAGTTCTCTTCATTTGTACAACCTTTTGAAATACCAATACAGTTTAATTTAAAATACAGGTTGGCTAGTTATAAATTCCATTTAATTATCAGTAGATTTTCTCCACATACTGGTATCGATAACAACATAATACCTAATAGTGTTTCATAATGCCATACCTTATGTATTAATCCAGTCAGTGTTTTCATATAATTTTTTAGACGATTTTTTTCTATATGAAATTTACAGTAATCAATAAACGTAAAAATTCTTCAAAATCACAAATTTTTCGTATTTTACACCATTTACCGGCCAACTTAAATGATCCCTTCTTTTATAATTTCTAACATTAACAAACACAAATATTTCTTGATAAACAGATTTTTGTTTTTAAATAAAATATTATTATAAGTTTTTTCCTTATTTTCATTATGTGGTTCAACTTAAATAAATAAAACCGGTACATGTTATGTCAAAGCCGGTAAAGAGTTCTATAACTTTTCCGGTATTGAAAGGAAATTTTCAACTCTGGCAATAGCGGGCTTCACCGTTGTTTCTTAATACTTAGGAGGAAAATTAAGGAAAACGTTAAAGTATTTAAATGTAAAACTAAAGAATTATATATAAAAAAACAATTTTATACTATTTGAGTAAAATTTTAAGATAAAGAAATTGTGGTAACCAATTTTAACAAAAATATCTCATTTCCAGAAATTATCGTATAAAATTTCATAAAAATCGGTTAACTTACCTGAAGATATCAACTAAAACAACAACTAAAAATTATCGTTTAAATAAAACGAAAAAATTAGGCTTATTATTGCCCATCCCTGAATGAAACTGGGCAAATATATAACAATATGTAATGGAATCAATAATTAATATAAAAATATTGTGATTTTTACCCTCATCACTTAAGGGAGTTTGAATAAGACGAAACTCCATCTTAACTACCTAAGGGATCTTAGATTAGGTGAAAAAATTCACCTGTCCTTTGGGTAAAATTTTGAAGATACAAGATCTATAAGATTCCTGTATCCTTCTGCTCCTCTAGGCCGATCTTGATAAAAATTAAATGGCATCAATACGCCGTATACAGAAATTTTCAAATTGCCATATGGCAATCAAGTTATATGGCAAAGTTATAGTGTCGTTATACGTATTACGAATATATTGTCAAGATTCATCCAAATAGGTCCATCCAGTCTAGTGATACTAAGCAAAGAAAAAAAACAACGTACGTACAAACACAGGTTGTGATCATACAACATTATGGAATTTTTTAGTGATAAAATGAGTTTTCTTTGATAGGGAGTCAAGAAACGTCAAGATCAGTAAAAATCTCGTCATGTAAACTTTGTCCTGATTTGAATTAATAATTAATTTCCTTTATATAATATATTTTAAAAATACAATTATATGGTATACAGTATAACAATATATCCAGAAAAGTAAAGTAAATACATAATGAATAATTGTATAAACGACAAGAAAATCATTAAAATATAATGGTATAATGGAAAAGTAAATATTTTATTATTAGATATGAAATCAGCACTTGCCTAACGGTTTTTTTTTCACTATGAGCGACTGGGGTAATATTATGTGATCATTCTATTTACTATAGGAGAACAGTCACGTGTTCGGATAGTTATTTTTAAATAATGATGAACAAAAACAATATACATCAACTGACTATTCAGTTTTCAAGCTGTTTAATATATTATACAACTTCAATGTAACTTCAAAATTATTTAATAAAAGCTGTAACAAAGTTGTTTTACTTTCCTGACATTGGTTACGTATTTTTATATAGTGAAAAAATAATGATACAAGAAAAAAAGTTTAAAAAATGTAAAAAAAATCGTAATTTTAAATTTTGATCGGCTCTCCCCACCATCAGTACTGCTTCCAAAGTATTTATTTTCCAAAGAGATAGATTTCACTGGTGCTAAGTAGGGGATAAAAAAGATTTCCACGTTAAAGTTAAGAAAAAATTTTAATTTACTCAATACCACAACAGTTGCATGTGAAAAAAGTTTCACATGTTTAGGATACGACAAGCCCTATCTTCTTACAATTCCAGCAACATTTTGGTCATCCCTTGCCGTAAGGGTTGTCATATCAAATATTGTTTCAGATAAAAGTTTTAGGTAATGTTTAGAGGACTAACGAACACTTTAAATCGATTAGATCCTGTGCCTATATTAAGGAAGGTATGATATTTTTGTCTTCGAAACCCCATTTTTTTCACCCGTTGGGCCAATGGTAGGTGATATCAAAAAACTTTACTTAGTTAGGTTTTAGGCATTTATCCAAAGAATAGTAGGAACTTTAAACGAATTCGATATTTTACTTTATAAGAAAGTTATAGCGATATATTTTTTTCGAAAAAGCCCTTCCATTTCCAACCCCATGGTCTGATTTTTCTCGTTAACGAACTCGATCGAGATTTTGGGTCTTTATATTTTGTGTATCAATTTGAAAGTTAAAATTACGGCGCAATTTAAGGCGCAAAATTACGGCAGTTATCGTGTCTACAAGAAAGTGAAAAAAAAAAAAAAATATATATATATATATATATATATAAACTTTTGAACTGACGGTGGTTTTGGGGTCTGGGGGAATTGGAACGCGAAGATATGTCGAAATTTTCCGGAAGTCAAATCATGGTACCCATTACAGTAGGTGGTAACTTTCTTATAAAATCTACCTAAAAATTGAACCGCTATCAAGACCATGTAATTTGATGCACGTATATATTATTATAAGATTCCCACTGTACCTACCGAGGCTGAATATTATATGTAATATATATTGGGTTTGAATGATTTAAAGCGAGATATCCCATATCAAGGTTGCCCAAAAAGGAACAGACTAGTGACGAACCTAGAAAAAAGTAGACCCTAGTGCCGAACCGACTTAGATGAATGGCCCGCGTTAGAATCCTTACGTTTCCGAGAGTGCCATAGGCAATGTATATATATATATATATATGCGTAAATTTATAAAAATTTATAAAAATATATGTAGTAGTGGAGATTTGGGGGTTGAAGCATAAACTTTAATGAATTGAATTAATGAACTGTGAATTGTCAGTCTCTGTTGCTGTTAGGTGGTTTGAATTGAATGATTCAAGTCAATCGAATGAATAAAATTGCAAAAATAATAGAATTAAATTTAAGTTAAATAAAATAAAATAGTATTAGATCAATTTAAAAAATTTCTGTTTGTGGGGACTACGTGTGAGGCTGGTGAGGTGATACGAGTACCTCATGCGAGGCTAGACCTATCATCACCATTACCCGGTAACAAACGGGGTACTCCTGGGGCGCTGTTTTGGGAGGTACTGTGGCGTGCTCTAATAATATCTCTGCAAACAATCGTCCAATTTACAAAATTCTAACGGGGTATTTGCTGGTTAATACAAAATCACGATGGAACCAAACCGGAACAATAGAGCAGTGTTTTTTTTTCAGCAGTCGTGTTTTTTAAATATTTATTTCATGTTGATTTTATTAATGGTGCTACGTATCTTGTGCAGAAACTCATATCACCTGCCCTACAGAAGACCATATAACATCATCTAACGTGACGCATACGTATAGAATATCAGGATTCCCTCTGTCCCTACCTACCCGCTGGAAGGCAAAAAGATTTTTTTTGTCAATTTTCAGACCGAATATTTGTGTCTATGAAAATTTTTCAACATGATGGTATCATCGCAAAAAGTAGCTACGTCACGTTGCTTAAAGTGTATTAAGTATAAAGTGGGGTTATGTTGGTAAAATGTTTGAGAAAAGTTACCCAAATAAAATATCTACTCCATCTGAAATTTTAGGATCAATATTTACCCCAAAAGTTTACCAAAGCATTGTTCCATGTACTCGAGTCTCTGTGCTAAATCTCATCAAAACCGATTTATCAATCAGAAGTTATTAAGCTTCAAACATGCCAATACATTTTTTTTTATAACTACGTACGAACATTACCTTGTACCTCTTTTTTTGTTTTTTAGGGATTCCTGGGTCATGAAATGTCGAGCAATACAAAAAAAAAATCATACTCCATGTTTGACTGATTACCATAATTTCCTTCTTGTACCATAGCTCTAGACTTATGATGCCAGGAAAGTAAAAATTTTAAACTGAAGCCTCAAAAAGTTTTAATAAAATAGGACGTTCGGAAAGTCGCTGTGCAATACAATACACGTTTCCTGAGCATAATGTATATGCTGAGGAAACGTGTACAGTGTTGTTGTATTGATGTTGAAGGAGGTAATTTTCAACACCTATTATAAACTATTCCAGTTATTGTAATATCCGATTCTTAAAAAATAATGAAATATAAATACAAAGTAATAATTAAGAAAGTTACGTCATTACACTTTCATACTTCCAATGCACACTAACTTTCCGAACATTTTGTTTAATTTTGTCTGAAAATTATATATATATTATTCATTTGTTTACCTTGATTGTAAACTCTGCTACAAAAAGAATAATACGACTCAAATAGCAGTAACATATTTTTTGTTACAAATATGCAATTTAAAACAGGCAGACAACAAATAGTAAAATAATGTAAAAACAAACATATAAGTTTCACTTCATTTGATCAGAGAAATAAAAACAATAATTCGAATAATTTCATTATTTGCGTAAGTTAGTAAACATTATTGGTCGGGTTTATGGGTACTGTAAGTAGGTTACCGATGAACGGACAAGTTTATTCATAAATCTGATATGCTAGTTACAGTTATGCGGAAAACATCGTACGTATCATAGTTTTATGACAAGAAGAAAAAGCAAACCGTCAAGATGATGAGCAAAATAAATCTGCCTTAATAAATCTTAATAATTAAAACAAAAAGTTGTCTGGAAAATATTATACAAGATACATCGAAACATGATCGTATTAATGAGCCACTTTCTAAAATGTATTGCAGTATGCGTGTAGTCTAAATAAGTACCTGACATTTATATATGAATTACACTTAAAATAAATAAATACAATGGAAATATAGAACTAAAAGAACAGAATATCAGTAAAATAATTGTTAAGAAGGAAAAATATAATTAAAATTGATTGATTACATTTCGCAGATGACCTTACAATCCCCTCAGAAGATCTGGAATCAACAAGAGCATTAATCAACATTTAAGAAACAATATCTAATAAAACAGAAATAAAAAAAATATCAGTCGAAAAGATAAAAATAACGATAAACATTAAAAATATACAAACAATAATTCGAAAAGTATTAATAATCAAAAGATTTAAATATTTAGGTGAATTTATACAGAAAATGGATTAGGAAAATCAGTAAATACAAGATAAAATTTCAAAAATGGAAAAAGCTAAGGTAATAATAAAAATATATACAACAAAATAAACATATCATGTAACCTGAAAATCAGATTTTCAGTAATAAAACCAGAGAGTTTATTCATTAACTGTTACAAAAACATAACATAAATATAGAAAAGGAAAGGAGAAAAATGTTGGGCTTCCTAAAGGATAGTAATACATTTTAACATAGAAACAACGATTAATATATCAAAAAAAAAAAAAAAGAAAAGACAAACACAATGAAAAAACAAAGTTCTTTGGCCATCTTGTCAGAATGAATTAAAACAGAATCAAATCTCTGATTTATTCTATAGTAGGAAAAAAGAAATAAATTGGATTAAACAAATTTAAAAATATAACAGAAAAAATAAAATAAAAACGTAAAAAAAACTTTAAAAGCAAAATTATGTTGTTAGAGGGTTTCCAAGAACAAACAACTAGGAAAAAAATCCGAAAATGAAATGGTTGGAAGAACGCAAAGAACAACATACGGAAAGAATGAAGAGGCACTAGGAAAGAGAAAATAGCAAAAAAGAAAAAAGTGTAAGAAGTTCCTAAAGTGGCAAAAATCCAAAAGAAAAAAAAATTCATAAAAATATTAATGTAGGAATTACCTTATAAATTATAATAGAACATCGATTTGAAAAAAGTATTGGAAAATATAATGTTCCGATAGAAACTTGAGTAACTTAAAGTTGAAAACTTTGTTAAAATACCTTCACTTATTTTCTTAGCAAAGCTATGACGAATCTCAATAATAGAAATTAAATTTTATTTAAACCCCATTATATACGTGTCAAAATATTTATAGATATTAAATAATATTAATATTTTTGAAGATAACAATTAATTCTTTTCTTGTGAACGAAATGAACTTCAAATTAATTTTTACGTAATAAATATAAAACTTTTGGGACCTGTACAAAAATTTCATCAAAAAGTTCATCAATGAAGTTGATTCGTATTTTATTCCAGAAATCTCTGTATATAGAATGTAGTTTTGCTGATTCCGTTCTTGTAGGCATTGAATTCCTTGCTCGCGTATTGAACTGTAGCTTTTATATCTCTAGATCACCAGATCAGAATACACTGTTAATTAGAACCTGAAGAAACCTTATGGTGGCTGGTGGCTAAAGATGACTCATACATTATCTTACTGGGAAAATAATTATTTTATTCTAGACTAAGTCAAAAAATATAATATTATATCGATTTTTATTTTAAATCCACTTTCTGAAATATTTTACCGATGTCATTACAACTTTATGAGAAGCCAAAAATTACAAAAAATCTAGCTAAAATAAATTCCAGTTCTAAATTTTATATATATATGTCCCTGTCTCGGCTTCGCCCGTGCTATGCGGTTACTTGCGTTTCCCATCACGGTCAAGGGAGGTTTAGCCGGTCAGGGATCGCTTCGCTGGGTCTTCCCGTCTTGCTTCCTGGACCCTTGGCTTCATTAAACTCATGCTTGTGAGGATTATAACGATAAATAAAAATTAAAGCTGTTCAATTTTAAAAACTATCAGTTTATTGCAATTTATTCAGAGCAACAGTTTCGTCAGTATAAGACCCACTAATCGATCTTTAGATTTCCCATCACGCTTCTTTCGCGAAATACATAATCAGAAGTGCAATCATAAATTACCATCGGAATGTTACCAAATCTCATAAAGACTGATTCAATAGCAATCGCATAAAACGGTAGAAATGTAAAAAAATTTAGTTTTTTTATTCCCTAAAAAACAAATTGTTAGGGATGTAGGATGTAGAGGGTATACTGAAATGAAACGACTAGCACTAGATAGGGAATCTTGGAGAGCTGCATCAAACCAGTCAAATGACCGAAGACAAAAAAAAATCCCCTAAAACATTAAAATTAAAAACAAAACCGGAAATGGCTTTTAGATATTTATCTGAAGAGTATTTGCAAGCTCAGGTCGAGTTTAGTATAGCTGGAAATGAGGATAATTTGCAATCATTCTTCAATCGAGAAATTAAAAAATTAGTAAATTTTATTGTTACTCCATTTTAACTCGGAATTTCAAAAATCCTTTTTTAGTGTGCAACCCGTAACTAGAACGTGTACACAACAAAATTTTCATAAATTTTTCTTCAGTTATTTTTGCTGGGCGTTGATTATGAATCACGCACCACATGTTATTTTATATATAATAATAAATATTTTTTTTTGTCTTCAATCATTTGACTGGTTTGATGCAGCTCCCTATCTAGTGCCAGTCGTTTCGTTTCGTTTCGTATAACCCTCACATCCTACATCCCTAAAAATTTGTTTTACATATTCCAAACGGTGCCTGCCTGCACAATTTTTCCCTTCTACCTGTCCCTCCAATATTAAAGCAACTATTCCAGGATACCTTAATATGTGGCCTATAAGTTTGTCTCTTCTTTTAACTATATTTTTTCAAATGCTTCTTTCTTCATCAATTTGCCGCAACACCTCTTCACTTGTCACTTTATCTAGCCATCTGGTTTTTATCATTCTCCTATTATCTTTTAAAATTGTTATTTTATTGTGTTACTTGTTTTCAAAAAAAATGAACTACAACCCATTTAAATGGATTTAATAGTAAATCTCAATTAAGATATCTAGACAATAAATGTTTTTTTTAAACTTTTTATCGCGTTTCATTACTGTTCATAGCAACAACATTACCATCTATTTTTATTATAAAATATATATAAAATAAGTAATTGTTTTTTAAAAAAAGGATCTTATAAAGTAAAAAAATACCTATTTACTAACCAACAATTTAATGAAATTTGAAAAACTTAAAAGTTAAATTTGTTAACATAAATATTCACTGTAGTCTAAAAAAAAATTTAGGCTCAAATGATTCGAATGGTCATAAATTTCGTATTTTTAGTAAATGCGTTAATTTCTGGTTTCTCGTTGAATGTAAATACATTTTGAATGTACCATGATGTTCTTGTAATTTTCTTCAGATATTCTGTTTGAAAGTGCTCTAGAATCTCAGTATTACTCAGAGTTACTGAATGTTCTTCAAAGTTGAACTTCATATATCCAACAGGTTTCAAAATTACTTTATACACTCGTTTTAGATTCAGTTAAAATATAAGGTCCTTATCCAACCAAGCGGTATTGCTTCTGAAGATGAGATCAATGATTTGTAGCGTGTGTGAAAATGCCATTGCCTAACCGGGATTCGAACCCGGGACCTCAGGATGAAAGGCCGAGACGCTACCACTCGCGCCACGAAGACCGGCGAGCGGTATGTACTTTTTCCGAGTCCACAGTTAAGCATTACTTTAGAGGATGAGATGAATGATTTGTAGCGTGTGTGAAAATGCCATGCCTGACCGAGATGTACTAGTCTCTGTTAAATTATACGGTATGTTATATCAGCTGGTTTATTAAAACAATCTGCTTGTCTTCTCTATATGTATATATATATATATATATATATATATATATATATATATACTAACGTTGTCCTGACGCGGCATTATTCTGTAATAAATGCACAGACATAAATATAAGTAACTTAATTAAGTTAAAATTAGCAGGAATGTGTTCTAAATTTCATTAAAATGAAGATCCGATAATTACTAGATCCAATGTAAAACATTCCAAAATCAACAACTACTTATAAATAAAAAAATAATTAAAAAAACATTTTCCAGTGGACTAAATTGTGAATCTAAATCATTCTCGAATCCCCTTGAACACACACACAAAATTTCATCAAAATCAGTCCAGCCGTTTAGGAGAAGTTCACTTTCATACACACGCACACAAGAAATATAGATATAAAGATGTAAATTAAAATGAGGTTGCGATTGATATTACAATGAAACGAAAATTAAAATTATAATTAAAAAAACGTTTCTCAAAGGAGATATCGCATTTGTGATTTCAGAAGTGTTTAAACTAAAAATCGATATTCTATTACGTTGTTAAACGTAATTGAGCACGTAATAATTTCCTTTCAAGTCTGAGTAATGTTGGTTTTGCAATATTTATACAATTCAAATCCGGCTCGATAAGCTTCAAAGCAAACTTTTCGATACCGTCTCCCTACCACCAATCTCTTTTTATTTCTGATTAACAACATATTCAGATCTAATGATCCAGCGATAAAAAATATAATTACCATTACACAAAAAAAAAATACTCAACTATCTATAAAAACCGAATCAAGAAAATTGCACTACATATGCATACATTTCTGGAATATGACATAAATCAATCAATCAATTTGTTAAATTCTTGGTCCAAACGTGCAAACATGAAAATTTCTGTACAATTGTTAAGGGGGAATAATAATTAATACTAAATTTTTTTTTTTATTATGAAAGAGCGGACATCAACAGTTCTGGTTATTAGCCCGGTGGAATTTAGTAGCGTACGAATAGATGCCATGTCCGACCAGGATTCGAACCCGGGACCTCCGCACAAAACCTCGAGACGCTACCTACTCAGCCAAGGAGATCGAAACAATGTTATAATATAACATCTATGTAAGTAGTTCATTACTGATATATTTTGAGTTAACGAAAAAACTTAATTTCTGTAATTGTTATCCTTATTGCGGCCAACCAGACGTTAAGAATAATTTTACCTACATGCGTATAAATTAATGACACTTTCGTGGTTTTAAGAATTATTCTTTCACGTAGTTGAATTTTTAATGATATCTCCCCGTGGGAATATAGAGGCCAACCATGACGTCTACAAGCATTCTTTCGCGCATGCGCTTAAATTAATTCATATTAGTGAACGGTTTTATTGTCGGGGAATTTTAAAATAATTATCTACCTGTTAACCAGGCACTAAGATTACTCCAGTTTTATACAGTGTAAAATTATGATTGGAATGTAAATTTTAAGATTTAAGCATTTGGAATACCGTGGAACTTTATGTTTATAAAAGTACAGAAATCGAATGTTACATAATTTGTAAGCCAATGTTTCCATATGGAATTTACACTAATAAACGAAAGTAAGTTTTATAAAATTACTGGGTTTAATTTTTTGAGTAAATTTTAAATGTTATTATATTTTGTCACCAGTAATAAAAATTACGATTATTATATTTAAGATTAACAATGAAGTACAAAAGTAATTCTGTAGTGTTTTTTAATTAATAAATGAAGAAATTAAAAAAATTAAGGAAGAATAGAAAATTAAGAATCGAAAAAAATTTAAAATTTTAATAACATCACCAATAAACGAATAAAATTATTACTTTAATAAAAAAAATCCTTTTCGGTACGCCAGAAGGTGGAGGTAGATTTCACCGGTGCTAAGTAGGAAATAAAAAAGATTTCCACGTTAAAGTTAAGTAAAAATTTAAATTTACTCAATATGAATAAGGTTGCATGTGAAAAAAGTTTCACATGTTTAGCATCTTCTTACAATTCCAGCAACATTATGGTCATCCCTTACCGTAAGAGTTGGTCATACCAAAAATTGTTTCAGACAAAAGTTTTAGGTAATGTTTAGAGGCCTTATAACCATTTTAAACCGATTCGATACTGTGCCTATTAAGGGAGGTATGATTTTTCTTTTTGTCTTCGAAACCCCATTTTTTTCACCCTCTGAGCCAGTGGTTGGTGATATCAAAAAAATTTACTTAGACAAGCTTTAGGCCCTTATATAAAGAATAGTAAGAACTTTAAACGAATTCAGTATGTTACTCGATAGGAAAGTTATAGTGATATTTTGTTTTTTCTAAAAAGCCTCCTCATTTCCACTCCCATGATCCGATTCTTCCTATTAACGAACTCGAACGAGATTTCAGGATGTTATATTTTACGCATCAATTTGAATGTGATTGGCACAAAATTACGGCAGTTATCGTGTGCACAAGAAAGTGAAATATATATAATTTTTTTTTTTGTCTTCAGTCATTTGACTGGTTTGATGCAGCTCTCCAAGATCCCCTATCTAGTGCTACTCGTTTCATTTCAGTATACCCTCTACATCCTACATCCCCAACAATTTGTTTTACATATTCCAAACGTGACCTCCCTACACAATGTTTCCCTTCTACCTGTCCTTCCAATATTAAAGCGACTATTCCAGGATGCCTTAGTATGTGGCCTATAAGTCTGTCTCTTCTTTTAACTATATTTTTCCAAATGCTTCTTTCTTCATCTATTTGCCGCAATACCTCTTCATTTGTCACTTTATCCACCCATCTGATTTTTAACATTCTCCTATAGCACCACATTTCAAAAGCTTCTAATCTTTTCTTCTCAAATACTCCGATTGTCCAAGTTTCACTTCCATATAAAGCGACATTCCAAACATACACTCTCCAAAATCTTTTCCTGACATTTAAATTAATTTTTGATGTAAACAAATTATATTTCTTACTGAAGGCTCGTTTAGCTTGTGCTATTCGGCATTTATATCGCTCCTGCTTCGTCCATCTTTAGTAATTCTACTTCCCAAATAACAAAATATTTATATATATTATATATTTATATATATATATATATATATATATCAATTTTTGAACTGGCGGTCGTTTTAGGGTCTGGAGGATGTGAAATGCGAAGATATGTCGAAATTTTCCAGAGGTCAAATCATGGTACCCATTACAATAGGTAGCTTTCTTATGAAATCTACCTAAAATTATATTGCCTGGTACGATCGGAGGTATGGGATACAGCCATAAGAATTCCATTACATCGTATTTTGAAATACTTCATGATTTTCATTTAAAATGTTTGACAATTTTCACAAGATAAAATATATATATAGGTGTGCCACGAGAAATATTATAGATTGATCTTAAAATCACAAAGATGTGGAAATTTTCCGTATTAAGTGAAAATTACCTCGAAGATTTATAAAATCAACAAAATATTTCAGCAATCAATCTTCCAGATAATAGTCAAGTCATTTAAAGATTAAAATAAAAATTCAAAAATTCAACTAATATTAAAATTAAAAAAACAAAAATTATTCCATTCCATTTACCTAGATTAACCATTGTCATCATCCTAATTAGGTTTAAACATTATCGAATTTAGGAGATTAAATAAGTATATTTATGAAGCACAATAACTATTTTTGAATTTTTCATAAATATTAAACAATTATCATAAAAAAAAAATGTTTTATGTATAAAATGATCAAAAACATTTTTTATTCTAAAAAAATAAATTAGATTAGATGACTGGTTCCTTTTAAAGAATGAATTTTAGAATAAACTCTATAACAAATTTGGTTTTCATTAAGTGTACTGTCGAAATTTACAGTCATTAACATTTCCAAGTTTTCACTCAAATATGTTACTGTTTTCAATCTGAAAAAATCTAAGTTATAACCAAACAAACAAACCGTTATTCGATTTCATATTCATTACACTTGCGGAGTCATATAAATTTATTTTGCTACATCTTAATTTATTTATAATTCACGGTTATTAGATATTCTCAGTTGTTTTTGACCGGAACAAACGCGAAATCTATGTTTACTCGTTTAACAGTGTCATTTTTTATCTTACTTTCGATAATGTGTGTAGAGAATACGGTAAAAAGAATATGCATATTGATTAAAAGAAGAAAAATAATAATAAAAAGTCGACAGATGATTTCATTAATTAACTCCACCTGAAGAAAGATGTTTTTAGAAAAGAACTAATATAAAACTAATGGATTAACAGATTCCCTCCCTATTAAATTATGACCTTGATCGTTGGAAGTGCAGGTTGTTTCTTTCTAAATAGAGAGAAGCCTGCGCTCCATTCTATAAGTGATAATAGAATTCTTCCCCTTCTAACATTAAGTCTAGTAAACATTAAATTAAAATATACTTATTTATATGGAATTATAATGAAGTATTTTTTAATAAATCTGAAATATAATCGTTTGCTACTGTCATTTTTTGTTGTTATTAATAACTAAAGAAATTTAAAAAAAAATATTTTCAATGAAATTACATAATTTTTCAAATAAAAAAATCTGATGTGGAATTCCTTGTACGCCATTAAAATTACATATACACATTTTATTTCATTAATAACTTTTGATATTTTTCCATATTTTTTTTTATTGTTATTATTGATTTATTGTGATTTTTTTTACAATCGGAGGTTAACAATTATTAATGTATAACAATTATTATTATATAATCAATATATTTTATTAAAAAAAAAAGTTACAAAAAGGAGATGATATCTGATTCGAACCGATGTGCCTTCCCCTTGTAAGATCCAAATATTTCATTAATTAAAATTTTATTTGGATATAACTCTGGAACCAATGAATTTAAGTGCCACTTATGATATTATCGTTCAAAACCTCTCAAAGAGGGCTTATTACTGCAGTTAAGAAAAAGTCCAAAATTCAATTTTTTTTTAATTTTGGGCTTTTTTAGACAGTTTTGGTCGAGTCAATTGCAATCAAAAGGGGAGGTGCACAACTAGATGTTACAACAGTCCTAAACCCAAAATTTTTTAACATTCTACGGTTAATCTTTTTTGAGTTATGCGACATACGTACGTACAGACGTCACGCTGAAACTAGTCAAAATAGATTCAGGGATGGTCAAAATGGATATTTCCGTTGAAATCTGAAAACCGAAATTTTTTTCCATCACAATACTTCCTTTACTTCGTACAAGGAAGTAAAAATAACAGGAATATTTAAAATATACGAATATTTTCAACAAAAGAACATTTTTAAAATTTCAAAAAACAATGTAACAAACAATGCAATTTCAAAAACAAAGTAGTCGATTCTGATTAATTTGTTTACCCCAATTATTTCATATAAAGTTTCCATACATAATTTAATCAACTACTTAAATTTTAATATAAATAAAAGTAATTTTTGTGGGTATGCGGGTATGTAAGTATGTTTATTCCACATCTCCTCCTAAATCACAGAACTGATTTGAACCAGAGTTGGGACAATTATTAATTACTAATTGACCAAAAATACTGTATATGTTAGATATTCTATCGCAACTGCTGCGCAAAGAGTGAGGTGAAAGAACACTTTTACATTACTACTATTATTTTGGAACAATATTCATTTTGGAAATTTGTAGAACTTACTAAAACTTTCTACACTATTTTGAAGCATTCTAGATCATTCTGTACAACATTATAGAACATTTTTAATTGGAACTTCTAGACCAATCTGGAGTTTTCGAAATGTTATTAGAACATTATGGAGCATTCTTTCAATACAGAAGATCTCAGAAGTTCTTCAACAATTTAAAAGGAAGTGTGATTATTATTACACTCCATCCATCAAGTGAGTCATAAAATAAATTACCAGTGCATAAGTTAACATCGTAGTGGTTTGACTGGTTTGACGATGCCTTAAAGGAAACGTAAGTCCATCGGTTAAATTCAACCGAAGTCGAAGAAAAGAAAGTTTTTGCAAGCAGACAAAGTAGATTATCAACGACATCAACAGCTGCAGGTTGTACGGGAACGTGCCAGAACATCGCGGGCGTTTGAATCTGATAACCAACAGTATATTTAACTGACAAATATACTGAGACGATAGGAAAATCATACCGTGACTCTCTTTATCTGTTAAGCCCATCATAGATGATTTTAAATGTAGCTTCTCAGGTTAATAACCTGAAAGCGTTTGGTTACGGCCCAGTCTAGACGAAATTGTTTGGAAATGAGGGAAAACTATTGGAAACGTCAACCAACTAAAAAATATATGAGAATATTTAAAAAAAAAAACTAAATCGATTCTTGTTTGTTAAGAATTGGGAAATAAGATAATATTTAAAGAACTGCTTAATTTAGATATCTTGTCGAAAAAGAAATAAATATTTTGAATTAGTAAGGAATCTAGTATATATATATATATATTATAAACAAAATTAAAGCCAGCATTCAATAAATTAAAGTATAAATAATATTTTAATGGATAATTTATGTGAAATTATCCCAGCACAATATTATCAAAATTGTTATTTCAATAATAATTTTACTATTTTTCATTTCATTTACCATGATATTTTACAAAGCGACCGCTACTTCAGCGGATAAATATCCAAAAAATAATAATTTATTTTTAATTTTTAATATACTCAACTGATGAAGTAATGGTCTCTACGAAAGTGCTCATGAGTATGCATACATAAATTAAAAATCAGTAAAGCATAGTTTTATAAAATAATAATTTTAATAATATTTTTAAATATTCTGTAAATAGCTCAATACGTTTATATTTAATTATTTCATTAATAATCTATTTAAAAACTGACACAAGTATATATAAAATATTATACATAAAATTTCAACCTCCTCGATTGGATACAAAATGAGTTACAACAACATTACATTTTTTGAAAAAAATAACATTTTCAACTTTAATATCTTAATCGTTTCTATATCTTAATACCGAATCCGTAGTAAAAAATTGTTGTAGCCTAATATTTTCATGACCCTAAAAAACTTCCTCTTTGAAAGTGAAACATTTTTTGAGACAAAATTCTCCTATTGGCATCTGGACCAATCCAAGACTTTTTCCCTTGCAAAGAATAAAATTTGTGGAGCACTCGGTTCGGTTGTACGATTAGTTGTAGATCAGAAAATTTAGAAAATGCAGAGGTAATGCCAAATCCTGTACTTTGTCAACCGATTGAGGTTTTGAATTATGGGTATAATAGTGGTTCTTGCATAGGGTAGACAGAAAGGTTGTATTTTAAACTCAAATCTGGGTCGTCTTGTGTTTTAACTTAATATTATGGACGGTAGCCTCTCCTTATTGCTTCTGTAAACATGTCGCGTAGCATGTGACCTATTAGCTTCTCATCGGTGAAGTAGGTCCGCTTTGGATGTTGAATCAAACGATGTCAATAACTACCTACGTAGGAATAAGCTTTGACCATGTCGTTAGCAAATGGTGAGCACAAAACCAAGTATGTAACTAACGAAAATCCATTGCTGTCGGTGACCAATCGTATTTGAACCAAAGCGATTTGAATCACGCATTCTCTGGAAGGGCAATACTGAGTGCGGGTTAGATTTTAATTAATAACTACGAAAACCGATAGGATAACAGTACAACATCTTTTTCCCTGATCCTTGGTGATATGTGCATAGCAGGAGGAACCTGTGGCCTATTGCACTTAAATAGACTAACTGCACTTAAAGGAAGGCATATGACAGCGGAGCTGCAAGTTGTTCTATTAACTGTGCAGCTGACCTGATAAGTGTCTCATTGAATTAGAGGTTTCTTAGAACTATAGCAAATACGGTAATTCTGTATTAAGTTAACAAGATAATTAACAATTAGTTAATATACACGAGTATTTATCTATTAACTCTTAACTAAAACAATTTTACAAGATATCCAGCTGGATATCTTACTTGTTGAACAATAAACAGCTGTTTAGTGTTCAGTAAGTACAAGAAATCAATTTTTTATAATAATTTATTTTCTTGATTTATTAAACACGTTTTATATCTGATATACTTGTTCAATAAATACAAAAACCACAGATTTATCAGTGATCTTATTTCATACAAACGTACAACCAATCATTTATTAGCTTAATCTGACAGTTAAGTGTTAGTGAATTTTACCACACACACACATATACACACGCGCGCGCACACACACACATGAACGCACACACACACTTTTTTTAGAACAAGTTATCAAATTATTTAATGAATATTAAAATATGAAGTATCAGAATGTATTTTTTACACGAGGATTTAAGTTTAATACTTTAAGTCATCTCTATCTGTAAAAAAGAAAACATACTTTGAAGTAGTTTTTTTTTAATTTGAAATCTAATGTGCGATGGTTAAAATTTCATATGAGCGCACAGAAGTTAAAGCGCACACAAATATACATATAGTGACTGGTTGATTAATAACTTCTCTTTTTTGAGATGGTGGCCGTTAAGCTCTCGTAATGGTGTTTTCAACCACCGCGCAACCTTCATCTATAGAAATCAAAGAGAAAGACAGGAGGACGGATAATGTGAGAGAGAAATGAAGTAGGAATACTCTACGTATGTTCGCTAATAATCTAACATATGCATGACGGAAACTGCCAGATAATTCACATTCCTTTTACATTGATTCATCTCAAGTCGGATTTTATTCATTTAAATGCAAAACACATTATTATTAGTCGAACTCCGTGGCAAAGTAGTAGCATCTCTGCCTTTCACCCGGAGATTCGGAGTTCCCAGGTCAGGTATGGCATTTTTCATACGCTACAAATTTCATTATCATACATCATGAAAATATTATTGAGCAACAACCTTGGTGTTACTATTATATAAACAAATAAATAATCGTAAATTAACGAACACAGTTTTAACAGAACTGGAATACATATTTTTTTTAAATAAATCGGAAAGGTGTAGAGTCCGAAGCATGCCGTATAACACGCAAAAATTTCCTTAGCGATATAATCAAATTTTTACGTTTAATGGAAAAAATGTTAAAAAATCAACAACCAAATCTGAATTGCATCACGGCATGTTGTTGTCTCCGATCCAAATGTATGCTAACTTATAAATTCTATCGATAAATATTACATTCTAGCGCATACGATGAAAATAAAAGCTTGCTTGTACGAGACTGACACTCGCTGTGCAGGGCATAATATTACTCTTTTCTCGTAGCATTAGGCTCATTCAGAAACCGAGTAGTCTGCAATGTTTAACTGTTTTCAGAAATAGCGAAAATTCCATCCACAATTAAAATTTATTATCATTTTGTTTAATTTAAAACAATAATTTCTTTAACAATATTTAGCGTATTTATAAGTATTTCTTACTGAATACTGTAGAAAAACGAATATACAGTAGAACAGTAGTAGTTTATACTTGTATTAATAAATTATAATTGCACTTCCTCTATCAAGTGATAAAATAAATGATCACTTTATATGAATAAAGCTTATCAAAATATTCCATTTGAGTTATATTTATATGGACTTGTTGCAATGGGTAAAAGTATTGTTGATGATGTTAGCGTAGTAAATATCATTAAATAATAGGTTTATACTATACAAATTATAATAATTTTATACGTATTCATAGAATAGATAAATAATATTTGTATCGCACAGTTGATTAATATTTAATACTAATGTTTACGTTCCATTTCAATAGATTGATTTAGTTCAATTCTTGGCGTGTCCTGGTAAGAACGGTATAGTTGTTTCCTTCTGTAACAGGTGATATGTTAGTTAATGTTTAACATGTATTAATGAATTTATATGGATACCGGGTGGATGGTGGCGGAGTTTTGGTGAAAGGTGGGTGGATTTTATGAAAAAAGAAGACAAACATTTAATACCCATTCAAAAATGTGAAGAAAGAACCGCTCTAGCTACATCTTGTGGGATTTCAAGATCACAAATTCAAAAACTTCGAAAAAGAAAGCAGGATTTTTTAAAATCTAAACCGCAGTTGTGATCATTCAGCATACCACAAAACTATAAACAACGTTCAAAACCAGTTGGTGGATTAGACAGTTTTGATCAACGCGTTGTAGGAAGAACAGTTAATGAGTTTCATGCAAAAAGTAATGAACTTCCTACATTAAATAGATTACGAGAAGAACTTTAAAAGAGAATTCAATTTAAAGGTTCCAGGTGCATTAGCAGGTATCCTGAAAGAGTAAGTGTTTTAAGTGGTATAAAAATGATAATAATAGGACACTTTTGATTGAGAAAGAAGACATCCGGTAGAAGAGGATAGAATATTTAAGAAAAATGACCGATTGCAGAAAAGAAAATTCTTCGATTGTTTATTTGTACGAATCTTCAATTTTAACGTCCCATTCGACGACAAAATCATGGTCGGATGACAGTGGTGCCAGGAGTAAAAGATCGATTAATAAAGGTGATCGGTTAATCAAAATGCGAGTTGGAGGAGAAATGGGATTCATTCCGAACACGATATTAACTTGGAGAACGTGTTCAAAAAGCGGTGACTATCACAACGCCAACAACAATATCATGAAGAGGGCAACTGAAAAATTAATTCCTGGTCTTCCCCTTACAATCAGTGGTTGTAATCGATAATGCGCCGTACCACAATTCTACAGGAACATCCGTATTCAAATGATAAGAAAATTGCCATGATTAATTAAGTAGAAATAAAAAAATATTCGTGTAATAAAGCAATGTTAAAACCACATTTGTAAGACGTAATTAAATCACACAGAAATACAAAAATAAAGTACCATTTTGATGAACTATTAAAAACGCCAGGCATCAGGTTCTGTGAATTCTACCTTACCATCCCAATTTAAATCCGATCGAGATGGTGTAGTCGGCTCTGAAAAAATATATTGGTAGCAATAACACGGTATTTTTAATGTCAGATATTAAAAACTTAGCTGAGAAAAAAATGAATGAAATGAATAAGAATAACTGGAAACCGTATTGCAAACATGTAAAAAAGGCTGAAACTGAGTATAAGAAGATGGAACCGTTAATTGACGAAATTATGAATAAATTTATCATACAACGGTACTGAAAGTGATTATTCCGCTGAAGACAGAGAAGATGGTCAACGTACATAGGAGTTGATCATACAATATAAATTTCAAGTAAGTTTTAATAATAATAATATAAAATCAACAATGAAAACAACTGTACAAAAAAAATTTCTAAATAAAAATTTATGAATATTGTTCAAAAAGGAATTGTGCAATAATAATTCTACGTATAATTCAGTATAAATATGGAGACAACATACATTCAAATACTAGTTAAAGATATTTTATTTTAAAAACACACCTAAATTAAAGTTCTTGTTTTTACAATCTTTACCTACCTAATTATTAATATTATTAATGTAATAATTAATTACAACTAATAATTGAAGACGGTAATAAATGAACATGAAAACTATAATAAATTAAACGTGCATAAATAATCTTACAATGATTGTTATTGTTGTACTATTAGAGGGGTGTAAATTTTTTCAGGTTCGGTAGTAATGCAGCCTCGATCTTCTCAAACATAAGCTTTTATTTTTACTGTACGTACTGTACATCCTTTATGGCTGACATTATCTATATTTTTGTTATATCTCTTGAGAAAATGTTTTCAAATAGACTAAAATAGACTTAATTAGAATAAAATATTGGCTAAATAAACATACATTTTCTCTTAATTTGAAAACAAATATATATATATATATATATATATATATATATTTTTTTTTTTTTTAACCTGCTAAAGTTAACTGCAACTAATGATAAGATTATTCTATGAAATATTTAGCCATAATTGTGAATGAAATAAACATCACATCGAATGACCACATCAGTCAATTATCTTTTTATTCAAGTTCACTTGATCTGGTTCTATAGATTTTTATTTTTAATACATAATATTTCTCTTCTTTAAACTTATTAAAATAAATGATACTGCTATAACTAAACTAATGTACTTCACCTATGCTATTTTTATATTTTTTTAGTACGTCAGTTAAATCTTTATCCTTGATACACACTTTACAAGAGTATATTATACAAGATCAGCTCTTAGCAGATCGAATCTTTAATTTAGCAAGAAATTCAATTTTCTAACACAAATTTACATAAATAAATTAATTTTTATTTATATAAATAAAAATAATGAAAGATATAAATCACATGTTAAACCATGCCGACTAAAACCAATGGCAGAAATTTTTGTTATAACTGACTACACGGCTCACCTTTCATCAAAAACAAAATCTAAAAGAAATTCATCGCCAAAATATTAAACTAAATTTTAAGCGAAAAAATTGATGGAAGAATCAAGAAACACCCATTCGATGAAACCAGTTTCCTTAAGTAAAATACTCCCTAAATATGTTATTTCAGTGTGTTTCAATATGTTATTTCAGTTTCATTTTTTTTTCGTCCACAGGTTTAGTTTGTTAATATAATATTAGCCTGTTATTAATATTAATTAATAAATTTACTTATATAAATAACTAAATTAATAAATATAGCACAGATAAATAAATAGATTTACTTGTTCATTTCATACATTTTTAATTGTATTGGTAAAATAATATTTATACTTTTTTGCATTGTTTTTTGCAAAAATTAATTCCTGACCATCCCCCCCCCCACCTATTAGTGGTTGTTATCGATAATGCGCCATACCACAATGGCGTACCAGTATCACAATAGCAGTATCATAGCAGTAATGTTTTTACTGGTCATGATACTGTTATTTGTCAATAATGTTTATATTGTTAAATTTTAGTTTATATTTGGTTAATTATTCTGATTTTATTATTATTCATTCAGATATTCACTTTTACTGAATGTTTTATTTGAAATTACGTATTTTTATAATTATTCCTAATATCTACATAGCAACGTGAACTAGTGAATAATCAGCAACTCTCATGGCCTAATGAGATGAGATGATATGTAAATAAGGTGTAGTCTTGTACTAAACTCAGGCCAACTATTCCTGAGACGTGTGGTTAATTGAACCCCAACTACCAAAGTACACCGGTATACACTGTATAATATTAAAGTCCGTACAACATTCACTGAGAAATGAACCTCAGAACCTTCGACTTCGAAAAATCAGTTATTAGACGACTGATTTGCGGCGAGTTAACCACTAGATCAGTCAGATGGGTTTAGAAATTTCATATTTGACAAACGTTTTGATGTGAAACGTCTTTAAAATCACACCGATAGATACGGGTAGCAGAACAGAAATTTTTAGCGAAACGAAAATATCTATATCGTCCTACCTTAATAATTTCCTAACTATTAGTCTAAGAGACGTAAATGCGGTGTCTTTTATACCTACATGGTCAGCTCGCCGATACAACTTTGAGTTTGCGTTACTGTTGAGCGGGTTGGCAGGGAGGGGCACAGCGCAGATCGGCCAAAACTGCCGCTCTCGCTCATTTCCATTCAGTGTAGCTCACGTTTGGACTTGATATCGCGGCGATTCGTGTGTTTTTATTGAGATTTTGTCGAGATAGATCGATTTATGTAATAATAATTTAAGTAATAATAGAAATATTTGTGTGTAAAGCATTAAAGTAAACTTGTAAAAAAGTATAAAAATTTAATATGTCAGCCTCAGCCCGCGCTGAGCCAGACAGAAATATAAATTACGCATATCGTTGGAAAGGTACGTTATGGGCCACCCCACATGTACCCCAATGACCGGTGCGGAGCGAGCGAGAGAGGCCGTTTCGGGAGCATCACAAAGCTGGCACGGCGCGCTCAGTGAACGACGCCGCCGGCGCGAGCACCTCTACTGTTGCTTATTATGCTTTACTTACTTCTATATCACAGACCAATATTGAACAAAAATTATCGTCTAATATTAGTCGAAATAAATATTATGCACAATTTAGTGTCTGTTTTATGTTAAAATTAAATTTAGTACGCAGTCGATGTTTTGTTTTTTATTTCAATGCAATACACTAAAAGTGACTCACTTACATTCAGACCGAACAATTTATCTGTAGAGTTGGCTAAATGAAGGTACTAAAATCTTCCATTGGAGATTTTCAGTTTATTCTCCCATTCTACTCTAAAGATAACACAACTCTACAGAGTTACAGAGGTAACTACAGAGTTTGGTCGGTCTATAGCTTGAAGGAACTTCATCTAAGGTCTTTCTCTTTCTTTCTTTTTTCTGTTTAGCCTCCAGTAACTACCGTTTAGATAATTATTCAGAGGATGAATGAGGATGGTATGTATGAGTGTAAATGAAGTGTAGTCTTGTACATTCTCAGTTCGACCATTCCTGAGATGTGTGGTATATTGAAACCCAACCACCAAAGAACACCGGTATCCACGATCTAGTATTCAAATCCGTGTAAAAATATCTGGCTTTACTAAGACTTGAACGCTGTAATTCTCGACTTCCAAATCAGCTGATTTGGGAAGACGCGTTAACCACTAGACCAACCCGGTGGGTTCATCTAAGGTCTGGAACGTTTCATGAAAACGTTCAATCAAAACGGCTGCCATTTGTTTTTTTTTTTAGAGTGGATTACAAAAATCAGTCATCAACAATACTTCTTAAAGAAATGTTCAATAGTTTATACATATATAATATTGAGCATTGTATGTACGTATACGTACGAGTATATATATATATATATATATATATATATAGAGAGAGAGAGAGAGAGAGAGAGAGAGAGAGTTTAATAAAATATCGGACCTATAAAACTTTTCAATCATTAAATAAAATGAAATTTAGTAAATGCACCTAGCCCAAACAATCTTATTTTCAGTATAAGACCACCATACCCATAAACCCCCATGGGGGGTGTAATTAAAATATTCTAAATGGAAATAATATTTGATGACAAATCATTTTAAGAGGTAAATTAAAACAAAAAATTAGATTTATAAAACTCTCGGCTAGTTTTAGGTGTAAATAAGAGAATATTTCTTTAAGAGATAATTAAGACCACTTTTGAAACCCACTGAAAATGGCCACCATTTTGGTTTGCAACGCCACTGTCCGAGCTTTTTTACACCAAAAGATTTGTTTTGTAAAACCCTTTAAAATGGTATGTCATAATCCTACTCTTTTTTCTCAATAAATTAAAAATTTATTGGTTGTTCTATCCACCTCTACAAGGGGACTTACGAGGTACTACTGATTTACTTAAATTAATATTTTAAAATAAAATAGGTTGTATTATTTTTCTATTTATTTATTAATATTTTACGCATTAAATCTTAACTTTAATAATACATATTAAAGTTTACAAACAAAAATCTTAAATTATTTATTTTTACATAGAAAATTAATTTTATAAATGACGTGAGGATCTCTGTAACGTAAGGATAATAGCATCGCTTAGAATATGTGGAGATAGAATGCAAAAATCTACCTCAAGCTGAACAAGAATTTATCGTTTTTAAAACATATAATCACGTAACTTTTCTTTATCACTGTAAATTTGTTTCTAAACTGAACTGGGAGTCAGGTTTCACGGCGTCTAGACAACAGCATTGCTTACTCTAGCTAGAAAGCATTAACTCAAGGTAATATATGTCGCAGCTGTTTTCCAGTAAAAAAAATTCTGTTGTTTGTTTTTTCCAGCAAATTAAATTATTAAACAATATATTGGCCCGCTTACTTCACTTACATTTAATTTTTAATAATTTAAAAAAAAAATTACATAGTAAAATCACATTTAGAAAACGAAAAATCTTCTAAATTTCCATAATTTTGTAAACTAATTAGATATTTTAACTACTTACACCAGATTTTTATCAAGTGAACAAACACTTATATAATTTATCGAAAAATTTGAACAATGTTAAATATTTTGATATAAAGTTATGGTAAAATGGTATACATTTTACCATCATCTGCGTACATCTTACCATTTAAAACAAATTTTTCCCAAAAAATGTTTCTTCTCGCAAAATCGAAAAAAGCATCTTAATTGTAACATATTTTTTAACCGATTTTTTTTTTATGTCTTTCTAGGCATAGTAGTAGTACAAGTATTCCAAAACAATACTTTGGAAGCCATATTGGAGATGGGGAGCCGATCAATGTTTAAAAATACATTTTTTGAATATTTAAAATTTTTTTTGGTTTATTTTCACGAATCATTATTTTTCCAGTGCATATGAGTAAATAACCAATGCCAGGAAAGTACTAAAACTTCGTTTTCAGTATTTTACGTAGATTTCATAAGAAAGCTACCTATTGTAATGGATACTATGATTCGACTTCCAGAAAATGTCGACATATCTTCCTGTTTCATATCCCTTAGATCCCTAAACCACGGTTAGTTCAAAAATTTATATATATTTCACGTTCTTGTGGACACTATAACTGCTGTCATTTTGCGTTAATCACTTTCTAATTGATACATACAATATAACGACCCAAAATCTCGGTCGAGGTTGTTAATGGGAAAAATCAGACCATCTGGTTGGGAATGAGGGGGCTTTTTCAAAGAAACAAAATATCGCTGTAACTTTCCTATTAAGTAAAATATCGAATTCGTTTAAAGTTCTACTACTCTTTGGATAAAGGCCTAAAACTTATGTATGTAATGTTTTTGATATCACTAGTCTTTGGCCCAGGGGGTGGAAAAAATGGGATTTTGAAGACAAAAAAAAAATCACACCTTCCTTAATAGGCACAGTATTGAATCAATTTAAAGTGGTCGTTAGTCCTCTAAAAATTACCTAAAACCTTTGTGTGAGACAATTTTTGATATGACCAACCCTTACGGCAAGGGATTACAAAAATTTTGCTGGAATTGTAAGAAGATGGAGGTTGTCGTATGCTAAACGAGTGAAACTTTTTTCACATGTAACCATTGTCGTATTGAGTAAAATTGAAGTTCTCAACTTTGTGGTGGAAATGTTTTTTATCCCGTACTATTCTTTCTTTTTCCTGTTTAGCCTCCGGTAACTACCGTTTTGATAATACTTCAGAGGATAATATGTATGAGTGTAAATGAAGTGTAGTCTTGTACATTCTCAGTTCGACCATTCGTGAGATGTGTGGTTAATTGAAACCCAACCGCCAAAGAACACCCGTATCCACGATCTAGTATTCAAATCCGTGTAAAATATCCTGTACTCTGCACCGGTGAAATTTAACTCAGCCTTCCAGCGGGCTGAAAGGGATTTTTTCTTTTCTTTTTTTATGAAAATCAATTGAATGCAATTCAAACGCCTTTGAACAAATGATTTTTTTAAATATAATTTCTTATCATCTATGATAAAGCATAAATTTAATAAAAACATCTATAAAAAAATATTGTGTGAATTCTCTTTCCATTGATATAACTTTACGAAAAAAAATTATTCAAGGTATTTGAGGCGACCTTATTGATATTATATGAAAATTAAATATGATTGAATTGATCTTTAAAAAAAACGTATATCTTAATACATGAAATTGAAATTTATAATTGATTACTTATAGTAGATAAAACCCTATATTTTAGCTTTTATTCAATAAAAATTAGTTGAACAATATTTTAATAACGAGTACAATTCATTTTTCAGACGTACTTACAGCCATTTAAAGGAAACCCTGGAATCTTCTTAAAATTCTAGTCTATTTAAAAAAGCTATACATCAATACAAGATATTTTTGTTTATAAAAACGGTTTTAGATTCCAGTAGGTCAGTTTGTGTATAAAGAGAAAGTCAGTAGTCAATTTTTTTATAACTCGGTATATTAGACAAAAAGCAGCAGATAATCTTTTGAAACACAGATAAACAATTCGAATAAAGATAAATGTTCGAATAAAACAACTGGACAAAAATATTACATTTAAATACAAACTTTAACAAAAATTATTATTTCAATTTCATATAATTAAAATATAACAAGATTTTACAAATTCTCAAGAAATTCAAAATTTTCAAGTTAATAAAATTATTAAAAATAAAAAAATAAAGAAATTCAGGTACGATTAAAATTTGTAGATGTTATTTATAGAACGTTTTTAGCTACGTTAGTAGAACTGTTAATTGCGCGCGGACCCCCGTGTAGCAACAACTTTGGTGCTGGGATAGACAATAAAAATAAAAGAATAATAGAAGGAGAATAACTAACTAAGAAAAAGAAGATGAAGAAGAGGCAATAGAAGCTTCGCATTCCTTAACTATTTGGAGGAAGCTGTTTCTATACTGATCATTACTCAGCTACTTCTACGTTCATTATTATTACTATTATTATTATTATTACTGTTGCCACTAGTGTACTGAACTGCTATTCTTGTGCTCTCATAAGTAAGAGTCAAGTATTCATGGCATACGCACATTTTTTTTCTATACGCATATTTAAATATATTTATTTATCTTACATTAAAAAAAAATACGTAACGTATTAAAACTATTATTGTTACTGTCTTCGATTTTTATACAAATTAGTTTAACCACTAAAGGTGCCTCGTCTACATATGCATCGTGTGATGTGTGTGTGTGTGTGTGAGTGTATATATATATATATATATATTTACACTAACTAATATACACGTTGCGGCTTCGCCCGCACTATATAGTTGCTTGCGTTTCCTTTCGCGGTCAGGGTATATTTACTCGGTCATGGATCCCTTTGGTCGTCCTTCCCGTCTAGCCTCTTGGCTCTGCCCCTTGAATCCCGCTGTGTACATTAAACATGTTTGTAAGTATAATAAAGATATATAAAAATTAAACCCTGTTCAATTTATAAAAAATATTAGTGTACTGTAATTTTTGAGCAGCAGTTTGGTCAGTACAGGACCTGATACTTAGTGATCTAAGGATGTGGGTTTCAAAACAGTCGGCCTCCATCTTAAAATTATTAGTTGTTGCTGATTACCCGTACAGAGTACGGGTAAAAATGTATTTTGCCCTATTCTTAGCATTACCCGACAAACACCACTAGAATCTGTCCGTACTTCGTTTCTGATTATTTGTTTAATGTTTTAATTACTTTTGTTTTATACTTTTTAGTCAAGAAACCGGCGGCAGATGCAGCCAGTCACGTCGCATAATTGGCTGTGTTGATTGAATTGAACCGCCGCGTTGTACATCGTCGTACCCCTTAAAAAATCGAAATTCTAAAACCCCAAAAATGCTTTTTAGATATCTATCTAAAGATTATTTGCAAGCCCCAATCTAGTGAATATCACGTTTAGTATAATCGGAAATGTGGAAAATTTTCAGACATGGAATTTCGATAAATCTAGAAACTGATTTCTAGATTTAAATCTAGAGAGAAATCCAGTTTTAGATCGCGCATTTTTATTTTTAGCCTTAAAAATTCGCGCATTTTTGCACTTTTATTCTAGCCTTAAATCAACACTGTACACCTCATTCAAGAGATATTATAACAGATTGAAAGCCTAATATTTTTTCTGACAACCTGTTATTATATGTATAATTACAATATTTTTATACAAAAAACAAAAACTTTTTCTCTGATTGTGAATGATTTTTTTTAATGGCTCATCCTCGGTTAAATTAATTCAGATTAATACGATTTTGATTAAATCAAATTCAGGATACACTACAGTAACTCATAAAACCATAATAACCAAAGAACCATTATTTTAAGATATTTAAAAAGAAAAAAAGTTACTTAGTAGGGGAATCGATTACCAACAGAAATTAGTCGAGCATTATCAGTCCTCGATAGTTGAATCGGTTTTTATCTTACATCATATGCTGCTGTTGTTTCATTTTTACTTCCTTGTACGAAGTAAAGAAAGTACTGTGATCGCGAAAAATTTCGGTTTTCAGATTTCAACGGAAATATCCATTTTGACCATTCCTGAATCTATTTTGATTAGGCGTGACGTCTGTACGTACGTATATATCTCGCATAACTCAAAAATGATTAGCCGTAGAATGTTGAAATTTTGGAATTAGGGTTTTTGTAACATCTAGTTGTTCACCTCCCCTTTTTTAATCCAAAAACATTTAGATTTTGGACTTTTTCTTAACTGTAGTAATAAGTCCTCATTGAGAGCTTTTCGTAAGTGAGAGCTTTTCATGAGATGTACCGTAAATGGTACTTATTTTCATTGGTGGTATTGGTTTTCATTGGAGTTATAGCCAAATAAAATTTTAATTAATGAAATATTTGGATCTTACAAGGGGAAGGCACATCGATTCTAATCAGCTTTATCTCCTTTTTTTAAAAACTTTTTTAAATATATTGATTTAAAAAATTATATTAATAAAAAATATTTCAATATTGATAAAAATATATATTTGAAAAAATATCAGAAGTTATTAATGAAATAAAATTTTATGTACTTTTCATTTACAAAAAACTGTGTACATGTTATTTAATAGGCGGAAAAGGAAGTCATGTAGTTTTCATGTCAGATTTTTTCGGTTGGTGAATAATTCAAGATTTAAAAATTTGGGAGAGGAAATATGAAGGGGAAATTTTGTAGCGAATAAAAGTTTTTACCGGGATTCGAACACGGTAATAATTTTTCTTTACTAAGAAGACAAAGAAAATCGTTAAAATCATGATAAATACCATCTGCATAAGGCTATAAAAATTTGGTAAATCGTTACAAAAGAAACAAATCAATGAAATAATCAAAGCATACTATTATTTTCTTCACATTATTACGATTATATATGCATATTAGGTTCAACTTAGCTCATTTATTTGTTCCAATATAAACAGAGCTGGTGAGCGAATTTAGTTACATCTCGCACAAAAGATAACATTTGAGATAATATCACTGATATTAAAACTTTTAATTTACAGTTTCACTATCTGAAAACTTCTTGAAATACATTTCTATGAAAACAAAAAAAAAGAAGCTTTTAACAATAAAAAACAAAGTATTTCAATGAAAATGTCGAAATAAAAATTGTTATAATTATGTAAATATTTTTCTTACATCCAATCAGTTATTACGCTGATTTAAAAAAAATATATATATGTTTCTGTCCATGACGGCCGGGAATGAAAATTATTTAAAATTATAAATTCTTAAAAAGGACTGAAACTTTTTATAAAATTTTGTTATTTCTTTATTTAAACTTTAATATTTTTCAAATAAATTTCAGTATTAACAGATCTTAATTATATGTCTTGGATATAATTTTTTATCGCGTTTTACCTAATAACTGGCTTTGAAAATATATTATAAACGGCTAAGTGTTCACTGTTTCACGTACAACGGAAGCAGGCCTCTTTTATAGGTCTTGATCACAAGATATAGTACTAGATATATCAAGAAGGTACATACTTATTTGCAACACAAATTATATATATATTTGTTTTCTCCAACCAGTTTTCAAGCTACTGCCGGGTCTGGGTGTGTGTGTATATAGGGAAATGCAATTAGCGCTACCGCCTTATATAGCAATATAAAACCGATGAAAATCCCTGACGGGTGAGTAATAACAAAAAAGGTGTTAGCAAATACACAGTTATATATATATATATGTTTGTGTTTATTTATAATTAATCACTAAAATATAATCTGATCTTTCATTTGAAAAACTCTTAGCACATGGCGTTCATTAACACCAGTGATATGTGATATTAAATTAAATGAATAATGTAAATAAATATCGGACTGTATACATCGGTGAGATTACATACGATTCGATGCGGGTATAAGAGAAATATCAAATCAAATACAACCCGGCTCTTGGGTCGGTACTAGCAATGGGCGGCAACCAGTTGGACTATAAACAAGAGATGGAGTCTGCCGAGACTGTATGCAAATGTGAATTCCTCAGTGTCCAGATAGACCTGTATGGCCACGACAGTCTCACTTACTCAGGCCCTCTCTTTTCTCACCCCTAATCATTCTATCTTACTCATTCGAAGCCAGTTGCTTCTTAGCATTCCACAACTCTCTCATTGTTCCCATAGAGGATTAGTTAAATAGTTTTGATCTTTCCTTTTTTATTCATTTATTTATTTTTCCTAGGTAAAATAAATAAATTTTACCCCCTCTTTCATTATTTATTTTTCCCTCTTACATTTTATTAATTTTATTTTCCCCCGTATTTCATTTTATTTTTCTATTGTCTACAGATGACAAATTTCAATTCTTTTATCAAACACTGTTACTCAGTTTCATACAAACGTGATTTCTAGTTATGAAACATAAAAAAAAGGGCAAAAATATTACAGGTTATCGATAATTCAGATCTGTTATTTCGATAAATGGAAGTGA